>NW_027508773.1:15000-255000 GCF_051911475.1 Siphateles boraxobius
AGCCCCCTAAATGAGTGAGTCAAAAAGGGGCAGTTAGACACAACAGGTTGAAAAGGCACAAAAACAAAAAAAGTGTCAGTTAACAGCTTTCATACAAAGCTTTACAAAACAAGAGGCCTACAATATCAAAAGGCAGCCAAGGCAAGAAACAAGTAAAGGTTTAAAATAAAAATGGATAAATATAAAATTATTATAAATTAAAATATTTTAAAATAAAAGAATAAATCTAAAAATGGACAAAGAAACAAGCCTTTAAACAGCTGGAGGGGACCAGCCAACACAGACAAATGGGAACACACACACAAAAAAAATAAAAAAAAAATATATATATATTAGGGCTGTCAGTTAAACGCGTTATTAACGGCGTTAACGCAAACCCATTTTAACGGCGTTAATTTTTTTATCGCGCGATTAACGGTCTTTTTGGCCTAGCAAACTTTGTAGTTTTTTTTTCACATGCTTTTGCAATAGGACGCGGCATGGACGTTTTGAAAGCGCAAGCGGATCTAGCTAGACCGGAAACAAAACAACAGGCACGCCGCACACACTTGTTTGGGCTTGCGAGCCGGATGCGCGAGCGCGAATCTCTCTGCTCGCGCGTGGAATATAATGTGCCGAGCACGAATCTCTCTGCTCGAGTCGCGCGCTCTAAGATACACGCTGCTCTTGTTAGAATTTTCTCTGGGCTCGCTCAGACAATATGTGCCTGCACTTAAAACGTGTTCAGTGCAATCGCGAATCTCTCCTCTTCCCCAGCTAACAATTTTAGGTTATAAGAACGTTTTCATAACGTTCCCATTAAGTTATAAAAACGTTATTTCTGAATGTTATAGGAACGTTCAAAACGTCCAGTTTTGAGTGGATGACGAGCGCGAGACACCGAAATGGATGCCAATAAGATTCTGAATGGAACGTTTACTTTTAAAAAGTTGCCAAATGGTTCCATTGACGAGACCAAAGTGATCTGTGTGTTTTGTCGTTGTGAACTGAGCTATCATCATCGCAGCACGTCCAGTCTGAAATACCACTTGATGATGGCCAAACACACACACACACACACACACACACACACAGCTGATGCGAATTCTCCGCCCCCTCGTCAATATCAGGACCTCGTCAGTATTTCTTTCACCCTTTTATTGATGGACAGTGTTACATTGTGTGAGAGATTTTTTGCTCCAAGTAAGAATGTTTTAGTGTGAAATTGAACACAATATATGCCAATGTTGTTTTCAATAAAAAACATTTGCACAAAGCAAGCCGATCCACTTTTCCATGTTAATAAGAGCATTAAAATGAGAAAAAATAATGGGACAAAAAGAAATCAAGAGACATTTAGAATAGATAAAAATGTGCGATTAATCGCGAGTTAACTATGACATTAATGCGATTAATCGCGATTAAATATTTTAATCGTTTGACAGCACTAATATATATATATATATATATATATATATATATATATATATATATATATATATATATATATATATATATATATAAACCTGCCAAGTACTTTACATTCATTTTTGAAAATTAATAAAAGGGTTAAGGTGTACAAATAAGGTATTACAAATTACACAAAGGGGCATATGTGTCACATGTCTGTCATGTCTTTGTGATAAACATGAGTGTTGTTATGTTGGGCCATGTGCTCTTGTCATGGTCTGGTCCCTCCCCCTTGTTATCTGATTATTGGTTTATTCGTCCCACCTGTTATCCCTGTTACCCTCCTTATTTGCATTCATATTTAATCTACCTGTGTTTGCTGTCCTGTGCTCGTACGTTGTTTATTGTTTCGGTGTTGTCGGGTGGAGTTTCGGTACCGGTCCTGTTTTGCCATGTCAGTGTTGGATTTAGTTCTGAAATCATTGGATTCTTTTGTTGGTTTGTTTATTTTATGTTTTCTTTATTAAACCTCATCAATTCACTCCGCACTTGAATCCTTTCTTCCACTCTCCGCAACCCATCGTGACAATATGGGCACAAGTACAATCATAAAAGGGACAAAAATAAAAAGGTAGTAACAAAAAGTTAGTTAAAGGCTTTAAAACAAAACAAAAACCATGGAAACATGGAATATATCCCAAATACAAAAGAAAGAGCTTTAAAATCAAACAAAAAAGCATAAACAAAAAGTGTAACAAAATACAAGCCAAGTTTACAACTTCCATACAAAGTTGGACGAAAAATGACCATATGAACGATCCGATCTCAGTGATAGAGATCGTATCAGACCCCTTTAGATCTCAGACCTACCGAGAAAACAGAATAGTTAACATTATACACCAAATAAAAGAAATGACAGTAATAATTCAAAAATCTGCGTGAAAGCGTAAAAAGCGAAGATACAAAAACTCTTAATGACTGGTAAAACACTGGCAAAGGCCAACTGCTAAAAGAGACTGTAAAATTACACATTAAATCTCAATCTGTATAACCTGTTTGTAATGTTTATAAGAGCAGTACACAAAGACTAAAGACTTTTTTCCTTTGATAAGATTCCAATGAATTAATCTGGTTGACAATTTTCAAATGTGCCACTTTTACTTGCTGTACATTGCATAAATTGCATCAAACCATTTACCAACTTTGTTTTCACCGATTTCATTCACAGAATTTCAGGGACAACATTAGCCAGGATGCCAAACATCAAAGGCACAATGGCTCTTTATTACGATTACCTGTACACCCAACAATGCCCTTAAAACACTGCATTCAGTCTGTATTACAATTTAACCCATTCTGATTCAAAACTATATAAAACTAACCATGTATTTAAATCGAAACATTTAAAACATTAAACAGAAATTAAATTTAGGACCGTCAATAAATGATGTGCTCGTAAATGCCTACTGGGCAAACTATTAAACGGCTCAATATTAAGAACAAATATGTTCTTAATTCAATGTTCAAATACTTGAGTAAATTGCACAGATCCAAAGGACTCAAATGTTTAGGATTAAAATAAAACAAGTCCCTTTACACCTTTTAGGTACAGAAAGACAGTCCTTATTTGAAATGGTTAAAATTCAAAATCACTCAGTCTGAAGAGCTGTGGGATAAACACTACAAGCTTTGTGTGGGATGTAGCTGAATGTTACTCACCCTTTCCCAGTGACAATGAAAAAGCAATTACAGTTTTTTTCAATCGCTAACAAGCGTTTACCCATACTTCAGATACTTTTTCTAAACTCTTAACACAGACTCACACCTACAAAACACAATTGGCCAAATGGATAGTTTTCTTCTCAAAAACACATTTTGTTAAATATATACTAACTCTTCATTTCAAAATAGAACACATCTTTCTCTGCACACACTAACTTTACCAAAACACTGGAAATCTGACTCAAAATGATATTATTCTGTCAAAGAATAACACTTGTTTTCACTTCACAAGGTACATGCAGTCAATCAAAGTACACCAGGTTTCAAAATACTGGCTATTGTTGACATTACAAAAACTTCATAGACTTTTGTGTTTCAGTTTTACAGGTATTTGCATGCAAAATATGCAATCCACCGTTTTTACACTAAATGTCTTGGTTGGGAACTGTATGTCCACATGTACTGTAATGTTCACATTCAAAAGCATTCCAGTAAAAAGCAAATCATTTTTTTTTCCTTTACTGTTTACCAGCCTCTCTTACAGTAGTGAAAGACCGTGGTTAATTACATGGTCAATGATACTGGCAATTTCATCACTGACTACTGTTCTTGCAGCCCTTGGAATGCCACCACCACTCATTCTTACACCTCTACCTTGCCCTCTCCTTGGGCCTGCTCTTCTCCCTGGCCCAGCACCTCTCACTGCATCTCTCACTGCACCTGCACCTCTCACTGCACCTCTCACTGCACCTCTCACTGCATCTCTCACTGCATCTCTCACTGCACCTCTCACTGCACCTCTCACTACACCTCTCACTGCATCTCTCACTGCACCTCTCACTGCACCTCTCACTGCATCTCTCACTGCACCTCTCACTGCATCTTTCACTGGACCTCTCACTGCACCTGCACCTCTCACTGCATCTCTCACTGGGGCTGCTCTTCTCCCTGGGCCCCTTGCTCTTACTCTTTCTCGTCCAGACATTACAGAGTTTGTCTTTTTCTGTTTCTGTGTCCAAAAACATAACTCCTCAAATTCCTCCGTTTACTGTATAAGTGTCAATGTAATAGAAAAAAATAACCCCTGCCACTGAGTCTAAGCCAGACTTGAATCAGCTATGGTTGGCCCAATTTACCCAACATAAATCAGCTACGGTGTGTCAATTATTCAATTGTTTGTTTATAATCAGCTGAGATATATTGTTTTTGAACTGATATAATTGCAGAAGCAGATGTTTTTATACTGTATCTAAGGTTTGGAATATTGTTTTTGCTATTGTGGGATGGTGTGTGTTAACATTTGTAAATACTACAAAAACAATCCATAATTTTGTTGGGAGGTATAGCTTGTCTGTTAAGAAAATGTAAGCATTGTGGAAATGTGTTCAATGACTGCATATTGTGTGAAAACGACATGAAATGTGTGAATGGTATGGCCACAAAAGACTGATGCTGTGCTAATTGTGTTTAGAGTTTTGAAAATGTGACAACTGGTTGGACAAACGCTTGTTAGCGACTGAAAAAAACTGTAACTACACACCCATTTCCAGTGACAACGAAGCATCTGAAAAACAATTAATAAATAAACACCAGTGAAGACTAAAAAAATGCAAGAATTAAAAAAATTTACATAAACAATATGCCCAAACTAGACCGTTTCTTTTGAATCTCTTGACGCTCTTTACGTCAGTGTCACACCATAAACTGCGTGCTCTTTCCACCAGCAAAAAAGCTTCTGATTGGTTTATTACACTTAAACACAATATGAATGTTTAATATTTACATTAAAAATACAAATATAAGCAGGGTAAATTATCTACAAAACTAATTAAGCAAAGTGAAAAGGTCACAGACAGGGCTTAAATTAAGCCAGGATCAGGCCTTAGGTAAATTAGGACTTTTAAGTAGCTTTTATGAACATACATTAGAAAAAAAGCATCACCAGTTTGCATCTTGAAACAGAATAATGAGACTGACATTATGATGTGTCAGTGCAAGTTTCTTTCAGTTAGAACAGCACAAAAATGCATTGAAGTCTGAGACTAGGTTTAAGCCCTGTCTATGAAAGCAGAAAATATACAAATTTTCCACTCTCACTATTCCAGCCTTCAGCAGTTTCTCCCTCTCCAGCTTCATCACAGACTGACCATCCTGTGCAAGTTCATGGCTTCACCATCATCAGGTCGGACAGAACGGCTCAATCAGGGAAGACGCGAGGGGGAGGCATCTGTTTCTACATCAACGACAGATGGTGTACTAATATCAAAATCCATCAAAAGATATGTACACCGAATCTGGAGATGCTGACTGTATCACTGCGTTGACCCAAACGTTTTTTCTTATTATGAGAGCCAGTAATAGCATCTGCGATGGTGGTCCTTCTCCAGTTTTAATATGATTTTTCCGAAGTGAACTAATTCGTTTTTTGCTCTCAAGCTTTTTGCTCTACGCGCAAATCACTCACATATTTACTCGTATATTTACGAATGTTTCATGAATGAGACCCAATGACTTCCGGCCCATTGCCCTCACACCCATCCTGATGAAGTATCTGGAGTATTTGTTGCTACAAACCATCCTGCCACACGTCCGTTCACATCTAGATCCCCTGCAATTTGCCTATAAGGCCAAGAGAGGCACTGAGGACACTGTAGCATGCCTGTTGCACCTCGTCCTACAACACCTGGATTCCCCAGGCACGACTGCCAGGATCATGTTTGCAGATTTCACCTCTGCATTTAACACTATTCAGAGAAATTTACTGATCCAGAAACTGCTCCACCTCAATGTCCCCTCCCGCCTGATTAATCTTCTTCACAACTTCCTCACCAACAGACAACAGGCTGTGCAGGTAAGCTCAACAACCACACCTATATTGACCTCCAACATAGGAGCCCCGCAGGGCTGTATTTTAACCCTCTGAGGTCGACTATCGCGCCTCGCTTTTTTTCTTATCAGTGCAAAAGAAACTCAAAATACTCTGTTGATTTTGATCTTACATATTAAGTGTTGTACATCATTAGATCCTGATAAGTGTCTATTTTTTTTGTGGATACTCACAATGAAAACAAAGTGTTGTGCTTTTCGCCAAATAAAGAAAAACAAACGATGCGCGTTCTGCCTTCTCTCTGTCAGTTAAGTCCATTCTGAAACGCGTCCTAAAATTAACTAATTCCGCGAATACTTGTCATACAGGCACGAGTGTTTTTCCATAATGAAGCTTGAACTCTCTTCTTTTAAATGAATTAATTTATATAAAAAAACAAATATTCTCAGTTTATGTAATCTGTATGAAAAGAGAGAGATGTCAGTCTTTTTCTTTCCAGCTCATTATACCTGATTACGCGTTAATGTGCCACGCCCACGGAGAGCGCGCGGTATTCAAATGCAAATGATCTTAGGCAAGCCATTCAAACATGCCAACGCCCCCCAGCTGGGTTATAAAACGCATTGTGTTTAGTAAGTATCTTACTAGAGCTGTGTACACAGCGTATCCTTTCGCTGTGAGGAATAATACTATCTAATAACCCTGGAAAATGTACCAGAAGTGCTGGTAGTTTCATTTCGAGGAGCAACGGATCCAGCTGATGTAGTAAGTCATTTATTCTTAAGTGCTTTGTTCTAACCGCGATATTGAATAGTGTCTGACTGTAAACCGCAAAAGACTGTTTAAATATGAATTGCGTGTCTGTGTGTAGGCTAAATGATGAATGAACGGCACAGGCGAGCGCGCTTTGTTTACTACAGTTATACAGCGCGTGTTTGTGCCGTTCATTGACTCTCGCAACCAACATTAGTAAACGTTATGTTTACATGAACACATCCAAACTATATTGCTATAGCCTACTAAGATGAGTAAAAATAGACTGAAATATGTTGAAATAAAATGTCTGTATAAGCAACAAACTGCAAATTCACATGCTAATATATCATACACAATATGTTACAGACTAAATATAAATGTTTAGACAAGATTTTGTGATTAGTTTTGGATAGATTATAAAATTTTGACTGTAAAAAAAGACTACGGTCACATTAAATGGGTACGCTTTTGTTCACCAATTTCTGCTCATAGTTAAATATACTATTGTATGATGTTTTGTCAAAAATAAAGTAGGTATATTGAATTATCAACTAAGATGTTATTATAGTGTTTGTTCCAATATTCAAACTAATGAATCCTTACCTTTTTTAATACGTATGATAAAATGTATACTTTTTACAAAGAAATACACTTGAAATATTGTTAAAATTGTAATTGTTGTTGTAATTGTAACCTATTTGTAATTGGTTACAATTTCTAATTGTAAAATATGTATATATAAATAATTTATTTTGTCCTTGCATTCTTTGGGATCCTGTGACACACCTGTGTTAGGCTAATTAATATGCAGCTCATTATGTATGTGGCACATTATGCGGCCTTTGTCTTCTCAGCTGTGAACATGCCTCCACGCATATTGCCTTTCCAAACAAAAGGTGTCTTATAAAATTTAAATCAATGTATTGTTTTATGTAAATGATTAGGCAGGATGATTTTCAGATCATTTTGAAGCAAAAATTCTAAGCAACTACACTCATTCAAAAGTCTTGTGGACACATATTTAGTATGTGTTTTGTGGCCTTATTTCAGACACTTTAAGTTTTAGTTTTTTCAATAACCACGCATAAACATTATTCTCTAAAAAATACAAACATGTACATACATGTTGCTCACATATTACTGTAGCCCCGTTTGTGCTATATAGAGTGAATTTACACCTTTGCCATTAACATGTTTATAAATAACTGAAAAAAGAACAAATGTCAGAGCATGTCAGAACTCCTCAAGGACCCCAAAAACCCCTTAGACCTCAGAGGGTTAAGCCCTTTTCTTTACACCCTCTACACAAACGACTGTACCAGCCCCTCATCCAACATCATATTCCTCCAGTAAGCCGATGACACTGCAATCCTTGGACTACTCACAGAACACTCATTCACCTCAAGAATATCTTGACACAGTTTCTCAGTTTACGCAGTGGTGTGGAAATAACTATCTAAAACTCAACATCAGCAAAACAAAAGAAATGGCTTTTGGATCGGCACAATTCCACCACCCCATTATCATTAACAACGAAACAGTAGGGATAGTAGCCCATTTAAAATATATCTTGGACTCATAATTGACAATAACCTCACCTTTGAACACCACACAACAGACATACAGAAAAAAGGGACCCAAAGATTGTCAGTGGTGCTTAAACTAAAAGGACTTCATGTTGCCCCCATTTACTCCTACTACTGTATATAAGCATTGTTCAACCTATCCTACTATACTGTTCCACTTGCTTTTTCAACATACTAACTGTACAAAACCTAAACAAACTTTCCCAGATAACCAAAACCGTTACCAAAATAATAGGTTTGCCCACTCCAAATCTACATGAACTAAACACCAAAGCCATCACACATATCGCCCATGTAATATCCTGGCACATTACTCACCCACTAAGTCGATACTTCTCACTCCTACCCTCTGGCAGGAGGTTCAGAAGCATAAGAATAAAATAAAACTCGCTTCAGCAGAAGCCTAATTCCTTCAGCCATCCAAATACTCAATAAGGTCAAAGCCATACAGATAAAATAAATCATATGCAGTGCAATAATATATGTTTCTCCCATATATGGCTATGTCAAATGTCTACTGTGCATGAAATATGTACATATGTGCCGTGAACATACACATGTATGAGGCAAAACGTTTCTGGAAATGTGAAAAAGCATTTGCCTAAAGGGACAATAAATATATACTACTACTACTACTACTTCAGCTTGTGGCCATTTATACTCATGGGCACAACCATTGATAGACATACAAACAACCCAACCTCACACTGATCTACTGAGGCTATCACAGCTTTCAAGAACCGGCTAAAGACACGCCATTTCTACAAATACTTAACTAATTCACAACCACAAACAAAGGCACTTACTATGACTCCTATGTATTTATTTAAAATAAAAAAAATCTTGTGTAATTTTACATCTTAAACTTGGCTTTGTGTACTATGGCTATTGTTGGATTTTAAGACTCATTGCTTGTGAAGTTACACATTTGCTAGTCACTTTAGATAAAATCATATGATCAATCCATAAATGTAATTAGTTCTTATAAACTGAACATGTTTTTGTATGGATTTCCACTGGATACAGTTTAGAATGAAACAAACATCTCATTGTTTCAAACCTTCATGAATTCTTTCAATGGAATAAAGATGATGTTAGGCATAATACTTCATTATATGATTATACATTATATAACACAATGATAGCAAAGCCAGTCAAATTTAATTCCCAGGGAATACATGAAATGTTGGGGAAAAAATAAATAAAATGTCACTTTTGATAAAGCATTTGAGAACTTAATAAATGTAATATTGTTACCAGTAATGAAAATTTGTATTAAGTCATTGTATTTTGTTGATTGAGTTATTTTAACTAAATTTGTAAAAGCATTTTATCATAATATTCAAAACTACGGTTAAAAAGACCCTACATAATTTAATTTCAATGCAAATCAAAGTTCAACAGCCTCAAGAAGAAATTAGAATAAACCAATGAATTGATCTAAC
The DNA here is from genome assembly GCF_051911475.1 of Siphateles boraxobius. Lineage (NCBI taxonomy): Eukaryota > Metazoa > Chordata > Actinopteri > Cypriniformes > Leuciscidae > Siphateles > Siphateles boraxobius. Next base: position 24,726 of record NW_027508773.1, read on the forward strand.
ATTCCTCATGATCTGTCATCAAATCTGTCATAATGATTTCATTCCTAAAAATAATATGACCACTGACTACAAACAAATCAGAAAAAAATTAAACTAAAACAAAATGCACAGTAGTGTGTTAAAACAATGATACTTTGGAGAGTGGGATTCAAGCAGTGAATGGTATGTTTCTTCTTACAGGTGAGATGACTGGTAGATGGTACAGTGAATGACAGGAACTCAGGACAACGGTGGACTTGGAGACATGGAGGAAGAATGAGACACTGGAGGATCTACACAGGGGAGAATGGAGACGAGAAGCTGAAGATGACACTGGAATAGAGACTGGAGAAGGATTGCTGGAGATATTAGGTAGTTCAACGTTAAGGCAAGGTGAGTAGTCCTCATCATAAAAACAAGAGTGGATAATGAGCTGGGATGAAGTGTGTCTAGAATTAGTGGAGGTGATGAGGTGCAGGTGTGTGTGATCAGAACTCAGGTGAGGGAATGCACTGTGATTGGCTGGTGTGAGAGTACTAACAAGGGTTAGTAATGCATGTCAAACAACAATTTTTTTTTTGTCAAACAGTAATGTGTTTTTTTGTTTTGTTATTTACCATCTACTTTAATTTTAATTAAGTGCCTTATCTGAAGCCATTATCAGTAAGCTTGCGCTAGTGGACCCAGTTTTCCAGGGGGCTTAAAACTGGCAGAGGCATAAAAGCACAACAGCATAAATAAAAACACAAGGTGAAAAGGAATGCAAAGGAGGAATAATCCGAGACATGCAACTTTTATGCTTGTGAACTTTATGGTCTTGTCTAAGCTATTCTAAGAAAGAACAACATTTAAAAAGGCACAAAAACAGATTGAAATATAAAGGGCATAAAAGCAAAAATTTTATGTTTAATCTTGCATTGATACTTTTCTTTTTGTATTTTGCACATTTTAGGCTTTTGTACAAAGTAGTATAAAAAAAGTGGACAAAGCTGCTTTAAAAAAAACTACTACATTGAAAAGTAAAACTACATTTGACTGATAAACAAATAAGGTATTAGGTCACATATATGTGACGCTATTTTCTTCTGGAAACAAACTTTGTTGCATTTTCCTGTTATCTCTGTAAAGCTGCTTTGATACAATCTGTATTGTAAAAAGCGCTATATAAATAAATGTGACTTGACTTGACTTGAATAAAGAACCAGAGAAATATGCTGACGAGCAGTTGTGTAAGTCAGTACGCGTGTGGCTGAATTTTGAATATACTTAAGTTTCTTAAGAAGACCAGGAATAAAGTGGACAGGAATAAAGTGAATTGCAGTAATCAAGCCTCGACGTAATAAAGGCAAGGATAAGCCTTTCTGCATCAGGCAGTAATAGAGAAGGTCAAAGTCTGGCAATATTTCTGAGGTGGAAAAAACGCAGCTTTCGACACATTTTAATATGGCCATCAAATGTCAGCTGTGAATCAAAAATAAAGCCAAGATTACACACTAGAGATAATGGAGACACTAAGTCAGAGTCAGTAAACAGATTGAGATTGTTCTATTTAAGAACATTTCTGAGAGGTTTTATACATACGGCCCCTGGCCTGCAGTCTGAACGTAGCCTTAAAGACCTCTGGGTTGGCGAGGTTAATGTGAACCATTGTTAAAATACCACTTTACAATTGTCAATGGTTGTGTATAATGTTATTGAACTTGATTTATTACCTTTCATTATACATGGCATTTTACATGTTTAATGTAATAGTTGTTACTGTTCTGTTGGCATATTGGTAAAAAAATTAATAATAATAATTGGCAGGTGATCTTTTTTTTCACTTTATATGTCATAATACATCAGTACACAATAAAACAATTATAATATAAAAGGATCAATTGGATGTTATACTGTTATCTGAGTTTTATGAGTTGCACCTTTAACTAGAACTGACAAATGTACCCAAACAAAATTCTTCATCAGTACACAATAATATATTACATACCAATATGGTATATTTTATTATTCAAGAAAGAATATCAAAAAGACAACAAATAAATTGCATTCATATGTTTTATTAACCTGGGAAAAGTATGCATTCAACAATTTTGTTTATTTAATTCAATCCAAAATATTATGAACAAGGTCTTTGGCTGGATTCGAACCCATGTGTTGAAGAGTACCTGCAATGGGAAACAGTGTAATATAAATGCAGGATTATTCAGCACATAAACTTGTATCACCAAGCAAACATTAGGAAAGTAATCTCTCTGAAAGTTCCTTCCTTTTTTTCTCCTCTCTCTTTTTCTTCCCTTCTTCCACATATTTAATGGACTATTGTTCCCCAGTTTATGATCTTAGAGTAACTGCAGTCATTATATCACCACTTCAAGATCACTTTCAGAAGGTTTAAAGTGTTTTAGTTTAAGAAAGGCTTATTGAGTCTTTCACCTGAGGGTCGTTTTACAGTGTTCTTTGGAACTGTAATTACATTGCACACAAAAGGACTCTTATTTTGAAAGAGCGACAGTCTGACGTCGTTTGAGGAAGTGCTCCAGCTGCAGCACACATTTCAATGACAAGAGATCACCGGGGGACTGCACGTGCCTGTTTTCCTTCTAGGTATTTTTATAATTGGTCAATAATGGCAAAGATATTTACATGAGTTACTTCTTTCTTTTGGCTATATAAATAAGAATGTATTTATTTATTTATTTATTTTAAAAATGAATGAAACTACGAAGCAAGGAGGATGCACATGCATTCTTGCATTAACTGTGTGCTCTGCAGCCATTGGTGGCACTTTTCAGTATGGCTATAATATTTCTATCATTAATGCACCCACATCTTATGTTCAGAAGTTCATTAATGAAACCTGTATGAAGAGATGGGGTACAGCTCTTGAGTCTAGTCAGGTGATACTGATATGGACCTTTATTGTTTCCATTTACTCACTCGGAGGACTTTTGGGATCCCTGCTTGCTGGCCCAATGGCTATTAAGTTTGGACGGAAGGGTACCCTGCTGCTGAACAACAGCTTTCTCTTTCTGAGTGCAGTCCTGGCTCTGAGCAGTCGCTCGGCTGGGTCCTTTGAGATGATCATTCTGGCACGTCTGCTTGTGGGGGTAAACGCTGGTATTAGTATGAACGTCCAGCCCATGTACTTCGGAGAAAGTGCACCTAAGAACCTGAGAGGTGCCGTTGCCTTTTCTTCGGCTGTTTTCACTGCTCTAGGGATCCTGATGGGCCAGATAATGGGTCTGACTGAAGTTTTAGGGAGTGAGTTTCTCTGGCCTTATCTACTGGCAAGCAATGCTCTCCCCGGACTAGTACAGCTGATCACCTTGCCCTGGTTTCCAGAGAGCCCACGTTACTTGCTCATTGACCGCGGGGACAGAGAGGCGTGCGGTCAGGCCCTGAAACGCCTCAGAGCGTGCAGTGTTTTCACTGAAGAGATGGAAGAGATTCTCCAGGAGCGGGCAGGAGCGGGTGATGCCCATGCCAAGACACTGTGGGAACTGATCCGAGACAGAAGTCTTCGCAGGCAGCTCTGCATTGTAATGGCTGCCAGCAGTGCCATGATGCTGTGTGGAAATGATTCCATTTACTTCTATGCCTCCTATATCTTTCAGGAAGCCGGTATTCCAATGGACAAGATTCAGTATGTCACAATCGGCACGGGTGCCTGTGAGTTCACTTCCGCTTTGGCCTGTAATCTCCTGATCGAGCGTGTTGGACGCAGGTTACTCCTCGCAGGCGGGTATCTGTTCATGGCTTGCTGGGCGGTGGTCTTCACTGTTGCTCTCTCGCTGGAGGGCAAAGTGGCCGGCATGCCGTATCTGAGTATGGCCTGCGTGTTCGCTTACATCTTCAGTTTTGGCATGGGTCCCGCAGGAGTCACCGGGATCCTGCCAGCCGAGCTCTTTGACCAACTGACACGTCCCGCAGCTTACATGGTTGCTGGATCCATGATGTGGCTTTGTCTCTTCATCATAGGAATGGCGTTTCCATTCATAGTTAATGGCCTGGGACAATTCTGCTTCATTCCCTTCTGCGCTGTTTGTGTGGCTGCTTGTCTTTTTATCAGTTTCACTTTACCTGAAACCAAAGGGAGGACACTGGCAGAGATCACTGAGGAGTGGAATAAGAAAGACACAGCTAATGGACTTCCTAAATATAGTCAACAATCGCAAAGTCTGACTGATCCACCAGAATGCCTAGAGATTGAGAAGATCTGAGTGAAATCTGCCTCAATTCTGCTTTTACTTTTATCAGTTTGACTCTGTAATTGTTTTCCTACTTGTTTCTATTTTGACACTCATTTTTTGTCTATTAATTTATTTGTAATTTATTCAAAATAAGTGAGAATGGCATAAGTTTTTCAAAACTATATGAAACCTGCATGAATACAAAAAAAACTACAAGTTGTTGTATAAATTATTTTTTGTTTTTTGTTTTTACACCAAGGTAATTTTACTGTCCCTATCTCTTTCTTAATGTTTTTACTTTCTGCCATGATGCACTTTGAGCTAGATTTGATATAAAAATGTTGCATTTAAGTCCTTTTTTAATCAAACAAGGTAACAAAGGTAGATTTTATATTAGTTTAACTTTATTACTTATTCTCTCAGTCTTTACACTTCCTCCTTCCTATTTGAATGTTGAAAATCAGCTAGAAATACAATACATGCAATTGTAAAAAGCAAAATGGGTGCATGCTGGAAATGTATGTACAATTTGATTCTCTATTTCAGGAATATAGTTTTTTGTTGTTTTTATTTTTTTACTATTTCCCAGAATACTTGAATCTTCATGCCTGCAAAAGTGAAATGCAATTTGCACTTATGTATTTACCTCATTTAGTGTCTCCAATGTAATATTGTTCATTATTTATAAAAGAGTTACTTCTTTTGAAATCCACATCCAAAGAGCATTGCACTATATTACCCTGTTGTCTTGCATTTGTCAGAGATCAAGACAGGATGAGATTTCTGTATGAGAGATTGCGAGTTATTTGCTTGCTGTACCAGCAGATGGTACTATATCACCATCATTGTTTTCTTCTGTCTATACTGTTTGTCTTTTCAATCAACCAAAACAAGAATATTCACAGCATGCCAATGCGTTTAGATGTAAAAGAAGACAATCAGTATCAACACAAAATAACCTTAATTTGTGCCTTCGAGTTTCACATATTTTTTTGCCTACTAACCTGCCTATGTAATCTACAAAGTAATATAACCTATATTCAACCAAATAAAATGGAATACCCTATCCAAATGTTTTGAATTACATGATGATTAATCATTTGTCCTAATTCTTATAATTCATGTGTAAGAACTTTGTTAAATGAAAATACTGATTTTATGAGGGTATATTCTACTCAGTTTGTTGCTATAAAAAATAAGTTGCTTGATGAAAGAGTATCACTGTTCCTTCTATTGATGATTGATATGATTAAGCTTGACATTTTTTTGCACATAATAAATTATACTTTACATGTAATTGCATTCAATGTGTACTATTGAATTCACACTGGTGCCTTCTTTGACAGCTAATGGACTACTTGCACAACTGCATTCTACTTATTACATCTCGTGAGTTTCCGGTAACACCGTTCAGCTGTTCAGAAGGTGCCTGTAACAATGTAAAATAGGCTATATGAATTTAATTCATCTTAAACTGTAATGCACACAGCATAGATGAGAATGACTTTGAATCTTAATTAAGCATTTTGGGCATAAACATGTAAATAGTAAAAAGATTGACAATAGAAAATGAGACAGAATATTGATTAAATTTTTTATTTCAATTAAATAAATGTTAGTACTGATGTTATTCATCTGTTCTCACACACTTCAGCGTTGCGGTCACTAGTTTAGACGAACACTGACACCCTGTGGTGAAATAATGGCGGATGCTTAAAACCCACTGCTTTATTCCCATCTCATGTACTGTATTCCCATGACTTGTGTACTGTATTCCCATGCCTGACTCCTGTCTTTTTAAAACGCTTGTTTGTTTTGGGTCAACAGCTTATAAAAACATATTTCTTGGTTTTTTTTAGCTTGTTTCCTGTACACCTTGTCACATAGCAGCTTTTAGACATTGTTTATTTTTCTGTTATAAGTCAGAAATGAGGCAGCTTCTCGCACTGGAAAGTCAATGGAGACCGTTGGATTGTTTCCCCCCCGGTGTGGGAGTGGTTTTCAGATTATGACGCGTGTCGCTCTGTCTCTATTTCAGTGTGTGCCATGTGAAACATAAAGCCAGGGGTCTTTGCAAAGGTCAGCGGGGTTGAGGTGCAGACAGAAATAAAGCAGCACTGATTGGAAGCATGTGGAAATGGAAATGCACACACACACACACACACCCACACAAACACACACAAACACACATACACACACACACACACACACACAGCTCTATTATCTCTTGCTTTTTGGTTGTTTGCTGTGCATGTTAAGTTGGAGTAATTTCCCCTCGCTGATGGCTGCCTTACTTTGTGTTTTATTACAGAAATATGGAGTTACTGATACACAAAGAGCACTTAGCAGAAATCCATTACGAACTGTGACCTTTTGCTAACCTGCTTTAAAACATTAAGAGACCACAAAGCAAGTAAAGCCTTGGCTGTGTTTATGTGTGACCTTGAGTCGCTGTTATTATGTTGATATCATGGTGACCTTGATGTATCTATGTATTATTACAGTAAGTGTGTGTCTGAGTAAGATTATTAAAGATTGTGTGTGTGTGTGTGTGTGTGTGTGTGTGTGTGTGTGTGTGTGTGTGTGTGTGTGTGTGTGTGTGTGTGTGTGTGTGTGTGTGTGTGTGTGTGTGTGTGTTTTACAGTGTATTAGCATAGACTTCTGTAAAGAAGTAGTAAATAATAAATGTTTTCCTATGTATAAGAAACAATAGATCAAATATATCATGATAAAGTGAGAAAATGGTTAGAAATAGATTGCTGTAAGATAGCGAGATGTATTTTAAATGTTTCTTGAACTATGGACACTTTAGATTTGTCTTTCTATATTATTAGAATCTTATTTTAAGATATTTCATTGCAAGTTTCTTTCAGTTAAAACAGCTTAAACATTCATTTTAGTCTGGACTAGGCTTAACCCTCTGCGCGATAGTCTCGCTTTTTTTCTTATCAGTGCAAAAGAAACTCAAAATACTCTGTTGATTTTGATCTTACATATTAAGTGTTGTACATCATTAGATCCTGATAAATGTCTATTTTTTTGTGGATACTCACAATAAAAACAAAGTGTTGTGCTTTTCGCCAAATAAAGAAAAACAAACGATGCGCGTTCTGCCTTCTCTCTGTCAGTTAAGTCCATTCTGAAACGCGTCCTAAAATTAACTGTAATTCCGCGAATACTTGTCATACAGGCACGAGTGTTTTTCCATAATGAAGCTTGAACTCTCTTCTTTTAAATGAATTAATTTATATAAAAAAACAAATATTCTCAGTTTATGTAATCTGTATGAAAAGAGAGAGATGTCAGTCTTTTTCTTTCCAGCTGATTATAGCTGATTACGCGTTAATGTGCCATGCCCACGGAGAGCGCGCGGTATTCAAACGCAAATGATCTAAGGCAAGCCATTCAAACATGCCAACGCCCCCCAGCTGGGTTATAAAACGCATTGTGTTTAGTAAGTATCTTACTAGAGCTGTGTACACAGCGTATCCTTTCGCTGTGAGGAATAATACTATCTAATAACCCTGGAAAATGTACCAGAAGTGCTGGTAGTTTCATTTCGAGGAGCAACGGATCCAGCTGATGTAGTAAGTCATTTATTCTTAAGTGCTTTGTTCTAACCGCGATATTGAATAGTGTCTGACTGTAAACTGCAAAAAGACTGTTTAAATATGAATTGCGTGTCTGTGTGTAGGCTAAATGATGAATGAACGGCACAGGGCCGCGCGCTTTGTTTACTACAGTTATACAGCGCGTGTTTGTGCCGTTCATTCACTCTCGCACCTACATTAGTAAACGTTATGTTTACATGAACAAATCCAAACTATATTGCTATAGCCTACTAAGATGAGTAAAAACAGACTGAAATATGTTGAAATAAAATGTCTGTATAAGCATCAAACTGCTAATTCACATGCTAATATATCATACACAATATGTTACAGACTAAATATGAATGTTTAGACAAGATTTTGTGATTAGTTTTGGATAGATTATAAAATTTTGACTGTAAAAAAAGACTACTGTCACATTAAATAGGTAAGATTTGTATCAATGTATTGTTTTGTGTGAATGATTAGGTAGGATGATTTTCAGATCATTTTGAAGCAAAAATTCTAGGCAACAACACCCATTAGCCAAAAGTCTTGTGGACACATATTTAGTATGTGTTTTTTAGCCTTATTTCAGACACTTTAAGTTTTCGTTTTTTCAATAACCACGCATAAACATTATTCTCTAAAAAATACAAACATGTACATACATGTTGCTCACATATTACTGTAGCCCCGTTTGTGCTACATAGAGTGAATTTACATCTTTGCCATTAACATGATTATAAATAACTGAAAAAAGCACAAATGTCAGAGCATGTCAGAACACCTCCAGAACCCCAAAAACCCCTTAGACCTCAGAGGGTTAAACCTTATCTATGAAACCAGGGATATGTATTTTAAATACATAATTATTAATTTAATGAGCATTTATCCAGTTAGTCATTAGAAATTAAGGCATAGGCATATAAATCTATTCAATTTCTGTACTCACTAACCAATGAGTTCATCTGATACTTATCACTGACTTTATTTGCATAAATTGAAAGTGTAGATAGCAGCCAAGCATTTGATGCCTATAACTATATTTGCTGAATCGTCACGTACACGACTTGTGTGGTACGATCCGCAGCTCTGCCAAGCCAGCGCCAAGTCCAGAAGATGACCATGTAAAAATTGACATTACAGTGCAATTTTAATGATTTGAATATTTTCTAGAAATAAAAATTACAGATACAGCAAATGTGTTCAATCAATCATCTTGTTTGAGTTCCTATTTAAGTTGTACCCTCAAAATCATTCTCTGTCTAGTCCCGTTTATGTTAAGGTGTGTTTTCCTGCTCTGTATGTGGATTATTATTAAAGTTTGCGTCAATACTTAATCTACCTGTTTCTTCAGTCTGTCTATAGACCGCCATGACATATATGGTGTATTTTGCATATCTCAAACATTTCAGAATTGTCCGATGCATAAACATGTTCATGCATGTTTTTTCATGTAGTGTCTCGCCTTAACAATGAAAAATGTATGGTTGAAAGTCTAGTGTGATCATGTATAGTGTCACAGAAATATCATCCTCTCTAAACATGCCAATATACTGACAGCATAACAAATAACCATTGTCATTCGTTCATTGTGACATGCAGCTGGTTTTAAAACATGTTGACATTTTATATAATATTCTAATTTGTGTTTCTGACACACAGTCAGTCCCATATCATGTTCCCGCAATAGAGATGAGAGGATTGAACACCACTTCAAATAACATTATCATAAATGAGCCGCCATTAGAGAGCATACATTTGGCATATTTACTCTATTTACTTGCCTGTATTCTGCAGCATTTGTGTAAGACCAAACAAGTAGTTTAATGCAGATGAATAGCAGGCATTCTTCCTTGACTTTAAGCTTATTAGCTATAAATCTGGTTTCAGAGACAGGACTTGAAATAAAGACAGGATTAGCCCTTATTTAAATTAAGACATTTAAGTAGCTTTTATAAATGTGCCATAGAAGAAAAAAAAAACTTTCTTGAGACAGAACAATAGCACTGACATATTTTAAAATATGCTTTCAGTTAAAACAGCCGAAACATGCATTTTAGTCTGGGACTAGACTCAAGCCTCGTCTGTGAAACCGGGGGTAAATGTGTTAAAGGTGGGGTTATCGGTATTTCAAAAATGCTGTTGGACAATGTTAATATTTGAAATCAACCCAAACAAGCACACCCCTCCCATTGCTCCGCCGGCAAAACTCACACTCCAATCCTAACCGCCCTGCTCTGAGTCGGTCTCAAACCCCGATCCCCGAGGAGAGTGCATTAACATGACACTAAACACCACATTCACATCAGGTCTTATGAACCCTACTGCTTTTATTTTCAGCATGCTTTGCTTCCCTTCCCGTAGGCAGTGCACATGGTGTTTTGAGCATATGGCTCAGAGGACCAACATACAATACAACTTTAATTTAGAAGGATGTCCTGTTACTTTTCCACTACAGTAAAAGACCTGGGTGTTATACTAGACCGCAACTTTCGAAAATCATATTTCATATATTACAAGAACAGCCTTTTTCCACCTTAGAAACATTGCTAAGCTACGCAACATGCTATCTGTTTCTGATGCAGAAAAGTTAGTTCATGCATTCATGACCTCGAGACTAGATTACTGTAATGCTTTATTAGCTGTCCTGCATCCTCAATCAACAAGCTACAGTTAGTGCAAAATGCAGCTGCTAGAGTTCTTACTAGATCAAGAAAATATGATCATATAACACCTATTTTATCATCTCTACACTGGTTACCTATTAAGTTACGTATCAATTACAAAGTATTCCTACTGACCTATAAAGCCCTAAATGGTTTAGCTCCTGCGTATTTAACAGACCTTCTATCGCCATACAATCCATCGCGCTCTTTAAGATCACTAAATTCGAGGCTTCTGGTCATTCCTAGGATATCTAAGTCCACTAGAGGAGGGAGGGCGTTCTCGCATTTAGCTCCTAAACTCTGGAATAGCCTTCCTGATATTGTACGAGACTCAGACTCGCTGTCCCAGTTTAAAACTAGATTAAAGACGCATCTCTTTAACCAAGCATTCACTTAATGCTTAACCTTTGATACTACTGCTGAATCAGTTCGAATGCATTAACATTATGAACATCAGCTATGCTAATTATTTCCCATCTGCCTTTCTGCTGTTATCTCGGGACGCTAGTCCCGAGGTAAATAGCGTTCGTCAGCTCCAGTTTGTATCCAGCCTCTCAAGGAGACTTCAGATGCCCCAACGCCTGTGAAGAGACGACTCGACGCCTGTGAAGAGACGACTCAAAGCCGGCGATATGTTATGCCATAAATTAATACTTGATTAACTAACTGTATTTTTCTATGTACATTTCCGAAATGCAATTTCTGTAAAGCTGCTTTGAGACAATGTGTATTGTGAAAAGCGCTATACAAGTAAATTTGAATTGAATTGAATTGACTGTACTATTCTCTTATATTTAACCAAACTGCTGTTACACGTCATTTTTACAAAAGAAATGCTAGCCAAAATTATACTTTCAGTTGATACATTTGCATACATTTGTTGTTGCTCATTAAGGGAGATCAGCGAACTATTCTGGGGTTATGTATTTTTCAAATGTAAGACCCAGGACAATTATAGATCAACTACTGCAATTTTTGGCCAAAACAAAAACATTCAACGAAACCTTTGTAGTGCTATGGACTGATTCAAAAGAATTTTTATATTTCTTGTTCATGTCTTTTATTGTTAAATTTAGTCAATAAATGACAAATGTTGTTTTGCATAAAAATTAAACAATATACAGCACAATAACGAATTTATAGATAAATTAATATGTACACAAACCTGTATTTTACCGAAGACATGCACAATTTTGACGGTGCTGCACTGCTCTCTACTGAAGAGGTCGCAAAAAGCCCACGAAAAATAATCAATCCTTGGGTTGTTATGTCTGACCCAAGATCTGGGTAACACAAGATAACTACCCAAACACTGGGTTTTTACTGTTACAGGGCAGAAAGGATGAAGCAGAGAGCTCGGGCGGCCAGGGCGGTGAAGACCCCGGCTCGGGAACAGTAGACACCGGCTCGGGAACAGCAGAAACCGGCTCGGGAACAGGCAACACACACACTGGCTCGGGCTCAGGAACAGACAACACACACACTGGCTCGGGAGCAGACAACACACACCCTGGTTCGGGCAAACACTGGCTTCGGGAGCAGGCAACACACTCACTGGCTCGGGAAGAGACAACACACTCACTGGCTCGGGAACAGACAACACACACACTGGCTCGGGAAGAGACAACACACTCACTGGCTCGGGAACAGACAACACACACACTGGCTCGGGAACAGACAACACACTCACTGGCTCGGGAAGAGACAACACACTCACTGGCTCGGGAACAGACAACACACTCACTGGCTCGGGAAGAGACAACACATTCACTGGCTCGGGAAGAGACAACACACTCACTGGCTCGGGAACAGACAACACACTCACTGGCTCGGGAACAGACAACACACTCACTGGCTCGGGAAGAGACAACACACTCACTGGCTCGGGAAGAGACAACACACTCACTGGCTCGGGCACAGACAACACACACACTGGCTCGGGAACAGACAACACACATACTGGCTCGAGAAGAGACAACACACACACTGGCTCGGGCTCAGGAACAGACAACACACACACTGGCTCGGGAGCAGACAACACACACACTGGCTCAGGAGCAGACAACACACACCCTGGTTTGGGCTCAGGAACAGACACTGGCTCCGGCTCAGGAACAGACACTGGCTTCGGCCCAGGAACAGACACCAGAACAGAAACAGCCACAAGGACAGATGTAAACACAGAAACAAACATAGGTTCAGGAACAGATACTGGTTCAGGAACAGATACCGGCTCCGCTGAGCGATCAGGTTCAGGCGTGACTTGAACAGTCTCTGGATCGACAGACGTGACTTGAATAGTCTCTGGATCGGCAGACGTGACTTGAACAGTCTCTGGATCGGCAGAAGAAGGCTCCGGGCTGGACGGGACCAGCGGCGAAGGCTCTGGACTGGACGGGACCAGTGCCGAGGGCTCTGGGCTGACAGGAAGTACAGGAAGGACTTCCAGGCATTGCGGGACGTGGGAAGTCCTCTTCCTCCTCCTTCGTCTCCGAGAGCGAGAGGGCGCTGGGCTGGACGGGACCAGCGGTGAAGGCTCTGTGCTGGACGGGACCAGCGGTGAAGGCTCTGTGCTGGACGAGACCAGTGGTGAAGGCTCTGTGCTGGACGGGATCTGTGCTGGACGGGACCAGCGGTGAAGGCTCTGTGCTGGACGGGACCAGCGGTGAAGGCTCTGTGTTGGACGGGACCAGCGGTGAAGGCTCTGTGCTGGACGGGACCAACGGTGAAGGCTCTGTGCTGGACGGGACCAGCGGTGAAGGCTCTGGGATGGACGGGACCAGCTGTGAAGGCTCTGGGATGGACGGGACCAGCTGTGAAGGCTCTGGGCTGGACGGGACCAGCGGTGAAGAGGACTGAACGCTGGGCGGGGCCAGCGGCGAAGAAGTCTGAGCGCTGGGCAGGACCAGTGGCGAAGAGGGTCTTGAGCTTGGCAGGACCAGCGGCGAAGAGGGCCTTGAGCTGGGCAGGACCAGCGGCTAAGCGGACTGAGCGCTGGGCAGGACCAGCGGCGAAGAGGGCCTTGAGCTGGGCAGGACCAGCGGCGAAGAGGACTGAGCGCTGGGCAGGACCAGCGGCGAAGAGGGCCTTGAGCTGGGCAGGACCAGCGGCGAAGAGGGCCTCGGCTCTGGCTTGACGTGGTTGACGTGAAGCTCTGGCTGGACGTGGCTGATGTGAAGCTCTGGCTGGACGTGGCTGACGTGAAGCTCTGGCTGGACGTGGCTGACTTGAAGCTCTGGCTGGACGTGGCTGACGTGAAGCTCTGGCTGGACGTGGCTGACCTGAAGCTCTGGCTGGACGTGGCTGACGTGAAGCTCTGGCTGGACGTGGCTGACGTGAAGCTCTGGCTGGACGTGGCTGACGTGAAGCTCTGGCTGGACGTGGCTGACGTGAAGCTCTGGCTGGACGTGGCTGACGTGAAGCTCTGGCTGGACGTGGCTAACGTGAAGCTCTGGCTGGACGGTCTCTGGGATGAAGCTCCCCCTTCACAAACGGAGAGCGCCTCTCTCTAGTTCAGACCTGATAAATCGGGTTACATATACATATACAGCCAATAACATAGTTTTATGGGCTCATCCCCCAGGGAACAGGAGGCAGCAAGTGAAGCAAACCCCCAAGTGTACTGAAACAAATCTTGGCTATTCAGGGCCAAGGCCGCGATCTGTCCCGCGAACTCCAGACTCATGCTGGGGAGATCAGGCAGGATCCGTGCTGCTGGATTCTTTAGTGGTCGGTCGTTCTGTTAAAGGGCAGAAAGGATGAAGCAGAGAGTGAATCCAATCGCAAGTACTTTAATCATCTAACAGACAGTAATCCAGGGAAAACTCAGAATAAGGCACACAGGACAAGGAACAAGGAACAAGGAACAAGGAACAAGGAACAAGGAACAAGGAACAAGGAACAAGGAACAAGGAACAAGGAACAAGGAACAAGGAACAAGGAACAAGGAACTGGGAACATCTCACATCAAACAACGACCGACAAACACCAACTGAAGAACAAGGGTATAAATACACAGGCAAACAAGTTAACAAGATAACAAGGGGGCGTGGCTAATCAGAAACACAGGGGGAGACTAATCAACAAAACGGGGAACAGCTGAACATGAAAAGACAGGGAAACTCATGACAGACAAAAACAAGGAACAAAACACAAAACCCACACCGTGACAGTTACGTCTGACCCAGGATCTGGATCAGGAGTGTCGAGCCGTCCACCGAGGGCTATCCAGCGCCGAGGAGAAGATCGCCCAGCTGGTGGGGACCGGAACAAGTCTCTCTCCCCTCTCTCGTCTCTGTCGCTCCTCATGCTTTCGTCTCCTTTTCCGTCTGTCTATACCCCCAGGTACCACAGCCGCAGTGTCCAGTCCCTCCCGCAGGAGGGGGTGGGGTGGGGGGTAGTAGAGCGCTGTCTCGGGTGTACCCCCCAGCCTGCGAGGGGCGATGGGGGTATGTGGCGAGCAGGACGAGGCCGAGGGATGTGGGAGAATGGCGCGAAGCTGGTGGCGTGATTGATAATGAGCAACACCTGCGCAACGCACCGGTCTCGTATCTCTCATGGAGGAGTGGAAGCATAAGAGGAGGAGCACCGATCGTGAAGATCGAGAGAGGCCAGGCCTGGGGTCCGTTCTTCGTACGTTGCTTAAAACATCCGAGATCAAACGAGACATCCAAGATGATATCATCGTGCTCATCATGATCCGGCTAATTGGGTTCTTCGAACACTTTTATGATTCATCACAACGGTTATGATTAGTATAGCTGGATTGAGTTATCTGAGATAACTGTGCGTTCATGCGCTGGTTTAAAAGGGGATGTGTATCGATAGTAGAAACATTGATCAGCAACGCTGCTATTGGCTGCTCACCATGGCCAAAGAGCACGCTCAGTTTTTCTCCGCAGCAGAGCGAGAGTTATTGCTTGAAGGTTATGCTGAATTTGAAATCTTAATTAAAATGCCAGAGAGCTGGCAAAAAGTAGCAGACAAATTAAATGCGTTTGTGGTGGCCATGTTAGATGTTTTTATAACTTATTACAGTATATTTTTTTTTGTATTTTAATCATTTCATAATTACTTTGTTCATTGTCATGTCAGAGTCACCACACTAGAACATGGTGAAAGTGAAGTACAAGAATATTCTACATAATGGTAATTTTTACTAGGCCTACTAGTCTCTTTTAAAAATGCACTGTTAAATAAATGGTTGTCTGTTTATAAAAGCAACCAAGAAAAAGGCTGAGAAAAAAACCCGAAAAAAAACCAGGAGCTCCTGCACCCTGGTAGACGACCTGGCCCTTGGGTTGAATGTGAATTGACCATTTGTGAAGGGCATCCCTGCGTTCAGTTCTTCCAGACCCACATCCAGGGACCAGTAGCAGCAACTCCTTCATTACTGGTAAATGAGATTTAAATTCTCTTAGTACACTGTAAAAGAATTTGTTGCTGCATTAAATTTGTTGCTGCAATGTTGCTGCATTGTGTTTTTCTCTTTTGTGCAGTTTTAAACCAACACTCTTATCTGTTCCCAAGCAAGTGCTGGCTGAAGCATGTGCAGTAAGTAGACTTTTTTTTTTCTTTACAAAGAACAATTGACCGCTCGCAAAAGCCACGCCCCCTAGTTATTGTTACTACGCCCATCAAACAAATGGTCAAACACGACCAGTGCCATAGATTGCCATGACGGGTAGAGGTATACCCGTGCGTGTCAGTGACCTTTTTTGGAGCAATACCTCCGCGATATCCTCCAGATCGAGGCAAAAGGGGTTACAGTATGCAGTGGAGGGATATATTAAAAATATTAAAATACGCAATGAAGGAGACACGACTACTATCGAGGCTAATGCTTATACCGGTCTCAAGCGAAATCTGAGAAACCCCATGACGCTTAAGTTACCTCAAATGCAACCAGCAGAGCCTTGAAGAAGATTTTATAAGCTTGTTCAGTGGCTAATTGTTTGGAGTTAGAAATATATAACTCGCACAGTCGCGCTGCATATTTAGTAATTTTGCCTCAGATACAGGATTATACATTCGCTTTAACAAGCAGGTTGTTCATTACCACCGCATCTGCTTGCGTGTCATGCTGAATGCGATTTTCATGTTTAAAAGTAACTATACATAAGAGATGGAAAGATGCAAATAACCATACATTATTTAAGGTTATTTCTATTCGTTATGATATTGATATATGAACTGATGTTGTCAAGTAAGCTTCATGCTATCCCTGTTGCGAACGTGCACTCCTCTAAACTGTAGCCTACCGGTGCTGCACTGCTAGTGACTGCTGCTCATTTCCCCCCGAAAATATAATGTTAACAACAACCCTTTAGAAAACGTAATTCCTTTGTGGATCCTTTTGATCTACTTTCTCCATGTTTCTTTGACCCATCTCAGTGTCTCAGTCTCACGCACACTGCACGCGAGTTAACCATGTTCGACACATTTAACTGGGAGTAGGGCCGTCCACACTGTTTTTATCCATTGTAGGCACCGCTCACATTGTGTTTTCGGCTTTGGAAACAGAAAGAACAGAACTCCTCCAGACAATCTCTCGGGGTACCTGGTGTCCGATTTACAAACAACTTGGGCGCACCGCTTCACCGTCTTGCTTGGAGTCAATGTTTGACGGACATGCTCACATAGTAACGGTTGCTATGATGTGTGAATGGACAATGGCCGTTTTGGGGGAGGGGCCGGCGAAAGGTCAATTGAAAATAGAACTCAAGGAACTAAGCAAATTTGTCTCGTCTTTTATTAAACATTTAATGAAATGTTTTTTTTTTCTTTTTTTCCCCCTGATGTTGGCAATGTTATGTACATGCAACATGCAATGTCACAGGCCCTGTCAGGTGCAACCCTCAGGCTTTTCAGACACTGAAATCTTCCCTTTAGTTGGCCAAATTTCACTTAATTGTGTGCACTTGTCCTGGCTAGAGCTGCATTGTAACTGGTTTGGGTCAGGGAATGGGGTCATAAAACACATGTCTCCAAGCAGGATCCTGTTGTAATCACCTGTATAATGGAAAAATGCAGTTCTGTTAGGATCAGCATAAGTGTATGTAATTGTCAGGAGCCAATCAAACACAACATCCTTCACCACACAACGATGACTTTCCCCAGAATACTAATCACCTGCACCTGTTCACAATCAGTAAGCCTCATCAACCCCTGCATAAAAACACTCACCACAACCTCAGTCATTGTCAAGCCTCCAACAGGAACAGACCATTTCCCTTGTCTTCCGAAGTCTCTGATCTGTCCAGTTCCAGCCAAGTAACGTATACTCACCTGTGAATTACTAACCTCTGCATTCCTGTTTCACTGTCTTCAGAGATCCTGTCCAAATCCGTGTTTCCTGCAATCCTGTCTGGATCCTTGTTCCTCGAAATCCTGTCTGGACCCCTGTTCCCCAAAAGCCCTGTATTTTCCTGAGTCCCTGTGTTCACACCGAGTTGTCGCTCCCACGACGACATCTGAAAGAGAAAAGACAAGAGATCTAATAAGAGATCTGTGACTGCTTGACATCAGTTAGCCTGAAGAGGACCTGCTCACCTGTAATCTGCCCCTCTGCACCTGAACTTTGAGAATACTCACCTATGCACTTGTGTCACGTTAAATAAAGCTGTGTTTGGATTCACTTACCTCTGTCTCCGTACCTGTATCCTGACGGAAGGCTTGACCAACTACCGCTATGGATCCAACACAACCGCCATCCGCTGCCATTCCAGGGCAACTTGCAACCGATGCGGCGAGTTCGCTTCCTCAGTCCATCACCACTTCCGCAAACCCCACTCCCACACTGGTATGCATTTCTAGTTCCACCTCTCGACCAGCCTCATTCTCCGGCCGGGCGGAAGATTGCAACGGCTTCCTATTGCAGTGTTCGCTCATCATTGAACAGCAACCTCATCTGTTTCCCACCGATCGCTCACGAATCTCTTTCATCATTCAGCAATTATCTGGAACAGCATTGAGATGGGCTGAGTCGCTGTGGGCACAAGAAAATTAGGTTACCATGTCATTACAAAGTTTCATTAACCAATTCAAGGAAGTTTTCGGCCACCCAGTCAATGATTCATCCATCAGCGATAAGTTAATGCGACTTCGACAAGATAAGAAACCCGTTTCAGAGTATTACATTGAGTTTCGAACTCTAGCTTCAGTGAGTGGTTGGAACGAAAAGGCTCTTCTGGCTGTTTATTGTGGTGGTTTGAATCCTGCACTCCGTCTCCAAATGGCGATCTATGATGATAATCTGGTGCTGGAAAAATTCATACAGCAAACTCTCCGTGTCCATCAACGATCTCAGGGCTGTTATCGAGATGCTCGACATTCTCATGCCACATCCCCTCATGTCCTCGCTAACCATGAGTCTGAAAGAACCCCAGAAGAAATGCAAGTCGAGACTCACCCAGGCTGAACGTTCTCGTCGTAGAGAATTGCAGTTATGTCTGTACTGTGGTGTTAAGGGTCACTTTCGACTTGCATGCCCCATTCGACCACGTCAGATGACGGTAAGCTCCGTTCAGGATAACCTCGCCGTATCGACACCACTCACTATTCCTGTAACCTTGAAAACCCAAAATTTGCATGTATCTGTAGCAGCCATCGTCGATTCCGAATCAGGGGGGAACTTCATATCAGGGCTGCTCTGCAAGAAACTTAACCTCAGGAAGGTCGACATTCCAAAGCCATATTCCATCCATGTAGTGACCGGCGAACCCATTAGCAAGGGGTATGTTACAGCTCAAATAACACCCATCCAGTTATGCATTGAAAATATTCACCACGAAATGTTCGAACCTTTCATTCTTCAAAATAGTCAAGCAGACATAATCCTAGGCCGTCCATGGCTAATTCGTCACCAACCTACCATAAATTGGCAGTCCGGTAAGATAAACAGTTGGGGATGTCATTGCCCATTTGAGAAAAGCCCACACTCTGCTCCACCTGGTGCTGAACCTAAGAAAGCACCCACTGTGAGTTCCACCTCCATCGAAAGCCCCACAGAAAATCTGTCCACAAATATTCCCTCATGTTATTCCTCGTTCTCTGACATATTTAACCCTGTCACTGCCTCCAACTTACCACCTCATAGACCATGGGATTGCGCCATTGATCTGGTCCCCGATGCATTGATTCCCAAGGGTAGAATCTATTCTCTATCAATTCCTGAACAGGAATCTATGCGGAAGTACATCGAAGAAGCATTGTAACAGGGTTACATCCGTCCTTCTACATCCCCTGCTGCCGCTAGTTTCTTTTTTGTTGCCAAGAAAGATGGAGGTTTAAGACCATGTATCGACTACAGAGCCCTGAATCAAATCACCGTGAAATTCAGTTACCCACTACCTCTCATTCCAGCAGCCCTCGAACAGCTCAGGGAAGCCAAGATCTTCACCAAATTGGATCTGAGGAGTGCATACAATCTGGTCAGAATTAGAGAAGGGGATGAGTGGAAAACTGCTTTCATCACGCCTGCAGGGCACTATGAATACCTGGTCAGTCCGTATGGGTTGGTAAACGCTCCTTCCGTGTTTCAAAGCTTTATGGACGAGGTACTCCGAGACTTCCTGGGAAAGTTCGTGTTGGTGTATATCGATGATATTCTGATTTATTCCAAGAACCCTGGTTAACATCAACATCACGTGTCCCTGGTACTCCAAAGACTCAGAGAATTCACCCTTTTTCTAAAAGCAGAAAAGTGTACTTTTCATCAGACCAGTGTCGAATTCCTGGGGTACCAACTGAGTGAAAGAGGAGTGGAAATGGATAAACGAAAGACCGAAGCCATCATGTCCTGGCCAACTCCTCAATCGGTAAAAGAACTCCAGAGGTTCCTCGGCTTCGCAAATTTTTACAGACGATTTATACACAACTACAGTATCTTGACAGCTCCTCTGACCTCCCTGTTAAAAGGAAAGCCGAAGATGTTACTTTGGACCCCAGAAGCGGAGCTTGCCTTTAATTCACTCAAGGCCGCATTCACCACTGCACCCTTGCTCCACCATCCAGATCCAGAGAGGGTATTTGTGGTGGAAGTAGATGCCTCCACTACTGGGGTAGGAGGAATTCTATCCCAGTACTCT
The DNA here is from genome assembly GCF_051911475.1 of Siphateles boraxobius. Classification (NCBI taxonomy): domain Eukaryota; kingdom Metazoa; phylum Chordata; class Actinopteri; order Cypriniformes; family Leuciscidae; genus Siphateles; species Siphateles boraxobius. Next base: position 45,245 of record NW_027508773.1, read on the forward strand.
GACTCCTCCTCCAAGACCATACCTTGCACGTTCTTTTCCAAGATGTTATCTACAGCAGAAAGCAACTACGACATTGGAAAACGGGAGCTTCTGGCTGTGAAACTTGCCTTAGAGGAATGGAGGCATTGGTTAGAGGGGGTGAAACATCCATTCCTAGTACTTACAGACCACAAGAACCTCCAGTACTTGAGAGATGCTAAAAGACTCAATCCACGTCAGGCCCGATGGGCACTATTCTTCACCCGTTTCCATTTCAGAATCTCATATCGTCCAGGCTCAAAGAATACTAGAGCGGATGCCCTCTCTCGCATCCATGCCCCAGAAACTCCGATGGTGGAACCTGAGACCATCCTGCCCGAGAAACTGTTTGTCAACCCCATCCAGTGGGAAATCAACAAGCAATTATTGGAATAGTCACGACAACAGCCTAGAGTCCCAGGATGCCCCCCCCCCCCCGAGAAGATTTACGTACCTGAGGATTTCCGCAACTCTCTCATTTCATCAGCTCACTCCTCTGTAGGCACAGGTCATCCTGGAATAGGCAAAACTTTCTCAACTCTCCAACTCAAATATTGGTGGCCCAACATGCAACAGGACATCACAACGTTCATACAAGGTTGTATTCCCTGCGCCATGTCCAAAGTTCCCAGAAATCTTCCTGCGGGTAAATTGGTACCACTTCCTGTCCCACATAGACCCTGGTCACACATTGGAGTACATTTCGTCACGGATCTTCCCCCTTCTGACGGCAACACCTGTATCCTCGTAACCATCGATCGGTTCTCCAAGTCATGCAAACTAATTCCTCTGAAGGGTCTCCCTACGGCTTTTGTCACTGCTGAACTTCTGATGGAAATTTTTTTTCGAAACTTCGGCATCCCAGAGGACATCGTGTCCGACAGAGGACCCCAATTCATCTCCCGAGTTTGGCGAGCCTTTTTCACTCTTATGAACGTGACTGTAAGCCTATCATCCGCAAACAAATGGCCAAACCGAGCGAAAGATCCAGGATGTAGGACGCTTCCTGCGTACATTCTGCCACACCAACCAGAATATCTGGTGTCGATATCTAATTTGGGCAGAGTACGCACAAAACTCCCTCAGACAGTCATCCACGCAGTTAACTCCTTTCCAGTGTGTGCTGGGTTACCAACCCCCATTGTTTCCATGGTCCGGCGAACCCTCAGAAGTACCAGCAGTAAATAAGTGGTTTCAAGAAAGCGAAAGAGTGTGGAATCAAACCCATCATCACCTCCAACAAGCGGTGAATCGCCAACAGCATTTCGCAGATGCTCGTCGCCGTCAAACCCCTGAGTATCAACCCGGACAGTTAGTCTGGCTCTCCACAAAAGACATCCGTCTACGTCAACCTTGCCGCAAACTCAACCCCAGATACATCGGACCATTCCCCATTGTAAGACAAATCAACCCAGTCACCTACCAACTTCGTCTACCCCCAGAAGATCGGATCCATCCCACTTTTCACGTCTCCCTTCTGAAACCTCATCACCCTCCTGTACCCATCTCAGCCACAGAACCGGTTCCGGAAGATAACCCCCCGATACCGCCTATTGAACCAGAGCCCATTTATCTGATTAAGGAGATATTGGACTCCCGACGTCGAGGTGGTCAGCTCGAGTATCTAATAGATTGGGAGGGGTATGGACCAGAGGAAAGATGTTGGATACCCCGGAACGACGTCCTTGATCCCACTTTGCTCCTTGAGTTTCACGCTCAACATCCTGACAAACCTGCACCACGGCCCAGAGGTAGACCACCACGACGTCGGGGTCCAAGGTCCGCTGGCGCGGACTCTGGAGGGGGGGGTATTGTCAGGAGCCAATCAAACACAACATCCTTCACCACACAACGATCACTTTCCCCAGAATACTAATCACCTGCACCTGTTCACAATCAGAAAGCCTCATCAACCCCTGCATAATAAAACACTCACCACAACCTCAGTCATTGTCAAGCCTCCAACAGGAACAGACCATTTCCCTTGTCTTCCGAAGTCTCTGATATGTCCAGTTCCAGCCAAGTAACGTATACTCACCTGTGAATTACTAACCTCTGCATTCCTGTTCCACTGTCTTCAGAGATCCTGTCCAAATCCGTGTTTCCTGCAATCCTGTCTGGATCCTTGTTCCTCGAAATCCTGTCTGGACCCCTGTTCCCCAAAAACCCTGTATTCTTCTGAGTCCCTGTGTTCACGCCGAGTTGTCGCTCCCACGACGACATCTGAAAGAGAAAAGACAAGTATAAGAGATCTGTGACTGCTTGACATCAGTTATCCTGAAGAGGACCTGCTCATCTGTAATCTGCCCCGCACGTAGTGATCTTCACCAAATCTGCACCTGAACTTTGAGAATACTCACCTATGCACTTGTGTCACGTTAAATAAAGCTGTGTTTGGATTCACTTACCTCTGTCTCCGTGCCTGTATCCTGACAGTAATACAGTGAGCTTGATATTTATAATTTTCCTTACCACGTTCAAATAATGTCCAAAACTGTGAATCTCTGAAAATTCTTGCGTCATGCACAGATCCTGGCATTTTTGCTTTCACAATTGTGATATGGAACATAGTCACACACATAGTCACACACCATCCAAGAGATTTTAGTCAGTCAACTGCCTTTTTTTAAATTTGATATAATATTACTAATCTGGAATATTAAGAATCGTAATAGTAACTTGCTGCACATTTACATTGTGAGCCCCCTTTCTGTTAAAAAAATTCCCTTCATTGAGGCCTTGATGGGAACAATTGTGCTGTCTATGGCACCATTCACGTTAGTGAAGCCTGAGGGACATACTGCAAGTCATAATCGGCATGGTCATGATTGCATGATCTTCATTAAAAAGTATAATATACCTGCGTTGGTAAAAAACAACAACCCTGCTTTAAAATTTTGGGTCTTAAGTGGCTTGCAAATGCCACAAACCCCCCCCCCCCCCCCCTCCTAAAAACTGATTGAGCACCAGGTAAACTTTGAACTTTGCGAATGGCACAACAGACAGCACTTTTCATCAAGTTCTCCACATCTCCAATAGTGTAAAGGAAAGAGACACTCACAAAGAATTTTAGGGCAATGCAAACGTTTTGTGCTGTTGTTAAAGCCCGAATATCAATGTGCGTTTCCAACAAAATAATAATGTAAACGACACCCTCACGATCGTTTCACGAGAAAAAATATATCTCAGAAAGTAGGCTATCCTACACTATCGTGCTGCGCTAAAGGACTTTATATAAGCTACGCTTATAAAGCCGGGATCTAATCCTGTTAACATGAAATAAGCCTGCTCGTGAGCAGGTTCAAGCTTACGCAACTGTTGCTATGACAGCAAGTCCAGGATGAGCGTCGAAGAACCAAACAATCCAAGATCATGCCAAATCGCTAACAATCAAATCCAGCTAACTGAGGTAGCGACGTATGAAGAACAGGCCCCTTCTGTTGTGTTTGTTATGTTATATGTGACAGCAGTTGTCCGTGAGGGGCTGCTGTCTTTTACTTTCATTTTGTATCTGTTTTATTTTATGTCATTAAAGTCTTTGAATGTTCGCCGGTTCCTGCCTCCTCCTCATAACATCTAAACTGCGTTACAATTGTGTTTTTGCATAGTAACTCTACACACAAACATCAAAAGATTAGCAACATAAACGCCAAACTACACACAGAAGTGAAAAATGTAAAACACCACTATCAGTTACAGGATATTGTCACACGTACATGTGCACAAATACACCGTATATACAGAACTGCTGAATTTTACACAGTTATGGAACGTCCTGGTTGCGTATGCAACCCACCGTTCCCTGAAGGAGGGAAGGGAGGACGTAGTCGACGGTCGACTGAATTGGGATCACGCTAGGGAGCCTATCATCTTCGATTACTATTGAACGAGCAAATGGAATTTGGCGTGCGTGATTTGCATCACACACTCCGCCCCCGCGGCGCGGGTATAAATACGGAAGTGGATGCACGCACTAGTTGCTTTTCGCTGAGGAGCCGAGAGTAACCCGGGGTCAGGGGTGGTCCAGCGGTAGTGGCAAGGGGACTACGTCCTCCGTTCCCTCCTTCAGGGAACGGTGGGTTGCATTCGCAACCAGGACGTTCCCTTACAGTCGATAACGTCAGACGTAGTCGACGCTCGACTGAATTGGGATCACCCTTTGAACACGCCACTAACGCTGCCACCTTCCAGTGCCTAGACCAAAGCCTCCTGATGCCCCCGCAAATTTTAAGGCGGGGAAGGACAGGGCTTAGGCCAGGGAAGTCACTGCTGTTCCTACAGGACCACTGGGAAAGCGTTCCCCGTACATTGGAAGGAAGGGACGCTGCGGAAGCCACATCCAACCCAGAGGGAGGTAACGTGGAAAATACACATATGAACTGGGCGGAAACCGGGCAGTCTAACATATGGAATGTCACTGGGGTGGCTCCAGCCTAAGACGGGGGAGACACACCGGCCAGTGACGGCAGAGAGACTCTGCCGAGGGAAGACACGGGCTCGCCGCAGGGAGCCGTATCGTGGAAGAATACAAATATGGGGTCGCCGTAGGGACCGCAACAAATGGACCCAGCCTAACACAGGTTCCACACTGCTTACGAGTGGTAGGCCTAACACCAGACGTTCCGCACGTCCGACGTCGGAGGGGTGTGGAGGAACTCAACAGGGTTCAATTTTAAGGGAACTCAACTGGAGTAGAAAGGCGCACGTATCCAGTCCATAGGAGGGGAATGGCGCAGCAAGCCGACACTTGAACCGGGCTCACGGTGAAACTGGCTTCATGAGAAGGGAGCCCACGGGAAGCAGCGGTTCAACTAGGTGTCGTCCAGCCCCCAACTCTAGAATCTGTTTAGCAAAGCATATCGTCTACGCCCAGGCGGAGCACTTTACACTCATCATAGAGGAGCTCAACACCTAAGTGGACATGTTGCATCTCGGATTTTTACCGAAAGGCAAGCACTAAGTGCAACTTTGCATGGAAACAGCCTTCCCTCTCTGCTGAATTTCAACAGATATTTGTAGAGCTGGTCTGAGGTCTATGGCTTGCGTTCTGTACACGTCCAAGCGAACGGACAGAGAAGCCAGGGCTGGATCTGCCTCCTCCAGGGCAGCGCTTGCAGGCTCACCACCTGCTCCTATTACGGGAGAGGTAGGAACCTTGGGCACAATCCGAGCCGGGGTCTCAGCTTGTGAGAGTTAGCCGGCCCAGACTCCAGGCACAATACGTGGACCGAAAGCGAGCAAGTCCCTACCCTCTAGTAGAGACCAAGCGAGCGGGAGAACTGATATAACAGAGTTTTTAACTCACTGCCTGCAGTGGCTCAGGGGCGGTGTCTGCAGTGCAGTCGCACCAGGACAAGGCCCAAGAGGATAAAGAGGGACGCAAGGATTTACAAGACCTTGCTCCTCAGGAACTTGACGATCAGAACGTGCTTCTGCACACTTCTGCAACACGATGAGCGTCATTTAAACACCGAGGCAACATCATTTTGAGGGTGAAGGAAAACAGCCTACTCCATCCCATTTTGCAGGAAAGAGAGCACTGAAGTGATCGAAAGCTTTCAGGATCTCCTCTGGAGAGAAGACGCACTCAACGACTAGGTTCCACTTCTAAAGGCGTAAGCACGCTACCCATTTCTAGGGGGTGCTCGCAGAAGTGATGGTAACTATCACATGCCCTGTGATAGCCACCTGAACCTCCGCATTCAGATGTAAGACCGCCTTGAATCTCCGGGGGAAGAACGCGGGTGCCCTCGTGCCCCGTCCCTGAAAGAGTTTTCAGGGGAAATCAGGAAGGCTGTCGATGGGAACCAGGTCTAGTTGGGCCAATAAGGGGCAACTATGTAGCCTGGTTCTACCAGACTCTCGTACATTTCATTTGTACAGAGAGTCTGGCACCGCTCCATTGACAAGCGTTAACTTCCTTGTAGGCGGGTATTCTATTGAAGTCTAAAACTATTGGATCTGCCCAGAGTCACTCTATCTGCCATAACCAATCGCTGACGTTTGGTCGTGACATATGTCTTTTCCCGAACCCCGTGGGAGGATGGCCATAAACACAAAACTAAGCAAAGATTGTTCTTGCTCCGGCTTTAACTTCTTGATATTCGGCAGCGTTGCCACAACGGACCGAATGGCTTCGCTCGCATCTTTCTTATTTTGAACTACAACTCAAAATAACGCACGAGTCGACATCAACGTCATCGTTCTCAGCCACTCCCTCTGTTCGCTGATTGGCCCGGTAAAAAATTGATCGGAGAAAACCAAAGTCTACAGCGCAATCCCAGACGTAGTACTGAAGGAAAATGAAATTGAGCGGAAGTGCGTAGGAGGGCGGAGCCAGGCTAGCAACTATGAAGACCTGTTCCTCCTTACTTAGCACGTAGGTGCAAGCGACGGGCGCAAAAAAGACAGGAGCGTTGCTCAACACAACATGTGAAGATCACTGGGCTTCAGGAGCATCTTCTGCTCAGCACTTGAGTGTGACAAGTTCACTGAGCTTCAGGAGCATTCCTGCTCAACACCTGAGTGTGATAAACTCACTGAGCTTCAGGAGCATTTCTGCTCAACACTTGAGTGCGAAGAACTTCACTGAGCACCAGGAGCATTTCTGCTCAGCACTTGGGTGTGACAAGTTCACTGAGCTTCAGAAGCATTCCTGCTCAACACCTGAGAGTGATAAACTCACTGAGCTTCAGGAGCATTTCTGCTCAACACTTGAGTGCGAAGAACTTCACTGAGCACCAGGAGCATTTCTGCTCAGCACTGCGTGTGACGAATTCACTGAGCTACAGGAGCATTTCTGCTCAACACCTGAGTGTGATGAACTCACTGAGCTACAGGAGCATTGCTGCTCAACACCTGAGTGCGATGAACTTCACTGAGTTTCAGGAGCAGTTCTGCTCAACATGAAGTGTGATGATTTCACTGACTTGAGCAGGCGCAAGGCGACCATGAGTCGCAGACACTTTTAGAAGGCTCACTGGGGTTAAACGCATTTCTGCGGGCCCCTGGGGCAGCTGAGACCCAGTGTTTGTCCAAGGGTAGTCCGCTCGGTTTACACAAACACTGGCGGAAAGATGAAACCGGGGGGGCAACTGAGCGGCCCCGGAATGGTCATGACCCAGCTGGACCCAGGGGATGGAGTCTCCACTTGCCCTGGCTATAACTGTGGTGAGGCTCGATGGCGGGACGATTGAGTAAAGCGGGAAGAGTGGAACAAAGCGTCCTCAGAAGCTTCTGACTCCAAGGAGGAGGTGACGGGTGAGTTGTGACAGCAGCGGTCGCAATGTCTAACAACTCGAGGCACGAATGCTAGTGTAGTCGGGGGTCGCCCAGTCCCCCGTCAAAACACGCCCTTGTACATGGCCCCTCTGTTGAAGAGGGTTTGGCAGCAGACCGGGATGAACTATAGTCACACAGGGTGAGCTGCTCTGCCACGGTCACCTCGTGACTCAATCATTAAGCTAGCGCTGAAGCGGTCACATATGGAGGAAGCCAATGGCTGCAACTACCATATACCCCAGGAGCCTCTGAAAGTTCTTCCAGTGGGACCCTTTCTCACTTCAAACACCAGCTGAACACATTCTCATTGGAGAAACGTGTTAGAGCGAGTCCATCTCCAAAACTGAAAAAGAGATAATAAGCCCGTGGGCGAGATTACTCTCTTCCAGTTGACCTGAAGACCCAACGGGCTCTGGAGCACTCGAAGGGAAGGACACTGTACTGATACTCCACCCTTACACGCAACCCACAGGATGGCCTGCGGTGCGGAAGGTAGAGATCTGTTCTTAAGCACATGTCTTTAAGGTCGGAGCTGCAGACCAATCTTGGGCCAAGATGGTCACGACCCACCACCTAGTAGCACGAAGAATGAGTTTACAACTGGCCTTCGTACCGGCTGGAGGAGCGGCTATATCAAATCCTTCGCCAGCAGGATAAGATAAGCACGCACAAGTCAGGAGCACTGCTCAACACTCGGTGTGATGAATATCACTGAATTTTCAGGAGCACGTCTGCTCAACACCTAATGTGATGACTATCACTGACTTGAGCGGGGTAGCCGAGCCTGAGGTGGGGCAGCAAAGTAGAGAGAGTGGTGTTAGTGTGCTGTGCAACACTTACCTGTCTCCACAAGCGGCAGGGGGCGCGTGAGAAGGCGGATGACCGGGTCCTCGAACGCACCAAGCTGCCTGCTGGCGACCAAGGGGGAGCTGAGGGGTGTAAGGCTATACAGGGTCACACCCGCCAGACTGGCCCTCTTGGGACCCAGGAACAGATGAAATTGCTCTCTCTTTGAAGTGTGGGTACCGCTTGCTCCGCTTTTTTTTTTTTTTTTTTTTAGGGAGCCAGCGGCGGAACAGACACACACACAAACAAAGACTCCACCCGGCCCTCACCTGGGGGGAGGGAGTGATCGTGCCACTCCAAGAGCATCTCATCCATTCCTGGGCGGCCCACTCCGGAATGCTTTCGTTGTCACTTGCCACCTGGCTTGGCAGCGCCTGGAGCGGGCTGGGCGTCTCTACTGCGGCCGGCTCCATGCTGAGGCCTGGGTGGAGGCTGCTGCGGAGGGCCAGCAGGAGCGGCGGCCGGGGAATGCCCACGCCGACGAGCAGGCGGAGGAGCTGCCACCGGCGGCGGGTGGAGGCAGCAGCTGGCCACCGAGGCAGGATGTGCCGGATGACCTCCGTCTGCGCTTGAGCGGCAGAGAACTGTTGGATGCAGTTCTCCACCGCGTCGCCGACCAGCCCAACCTGGGAAATTGGGGAGACCAGGAACCGAACCTTGTCCGCATCCGCCATACCAACCAGGCTGAGCCAACGAAGGCGCTACTGGACCACCAAGGTGGAGAACGCCAGACCGATCACGCACGCTACGACACCCGTACCCCGGAGGGTGAGGTCGGATGCAGTGCGGTGCTCACCCATGAGCGCACGGTCTGGATTACCCTCGTGCATGCCATGGGTGCCCTAGTCTGCAGCAACGCCATGGCACACAAGAGGAAGCGGCTTGCCCACAGGCTCTGTAAGCTCTGCCCGTCGGAACAGACGAAAACTCACAGGCCTTAGGGGGGAGACGAGGATCCCCCCAAAAGGCAGCGGCCGCCGGACACAGGTGCACCTGTGTCGACAGACCGCTCCAATGGAGGGACACCTCGCAACCCTTCACCGTTCCTCCATCAAGGGTAATGAGGGGGAAAAGCTATCTTGGTATCTTGGGGCCCGCCCCAAGATACCAAACTCCAGATTACAACCGCGACTGAACGGGACACGGTGGAGGTTCCACTCGAGCCCGGCAGCCTCGGCGGCCCGTTTCAGCATAGCTGATAATTCTGGATCCGGCTCGGGCAACATTGAACTCCCGGAGGGAGACAATGCAGCCGAGTCATCATCTCTAGAAGTCAGCTCACCCTCCGATGCTGCAATCGGTGTCCTGTCCTCCAGGGGAGCCCTGAGTGAAACCGCTGGCCCACCCATTACAGATGGACCATCAGACAACACAGGAGGCTCCAGTGGTTGCAGAGGAAGGAAGGAGTGAGGAGCCCACAGGGAATGGTTACCGGGCGGGACATCCAACACTATCCTCCGGTCACCCATCCCACACAGCACCCGAGGGTGGGCCATGGTAATGGGAACTCGCTCTCCGCGAACGAAGGCGAGTCTCGCCCTCAACACTGCGACAGTCATGTTCCCACAGTGAAAACATGAGCTGTCCACAAAAGCTGTCTCAGCGTGCTGTAAGCCCAAACACGTGACACAACAGTTGTGACCATCAGAGAGGGACAGGGAACGACCGCACCCAGAAACGCATGGGCGGAATGACATCTTGAAAAAGACGCAAACGCACCCGTGTTGCTCTTTCAGAAAATAGGACCGTCACCAGTGCCGGAGCACACAGGGGAAAGACCGTGGCAACACTGAACAGAGAACTGAAACAGTGAAGCACTCACTTTTCCGCCCTCTAACCAGCCATCAACACACACAAACATTTAGAAATTTGTTGCTGTTAAAACAGCAGTTGAGAGCTCAAAGCTCGCGATCACCGCTGCACTCGCGCTGTAGAACACCAGCACTGGAGAGGTCTTCCCGTAAGAACACCGACACATTCGCTCGTTGAATACAACAGCACTCTTCAGAGACATCAAAGACGAACGGCTCCGAAGCGAAAGGCAACTAGTGCGTGCATCCACTTCCGTATTTATACCCGCGCTGCGGGGGCGGAGTGTGTGATGCAAATCACGCACGCCAAATTCCATTTGCTCGTTCAATAGTAATCGAAGATGATAGGCTCCCTAGCGTGATCACAATTCAGTCGACCGTCGACTACGTCTGACGTTATCGACTGAAAGGGAACTAAACTTATTAAATCCTGAACTGACTTCAGCTGAATAATGACACTAATGGCTTGTTAGAATTTGAATTTGTTACCAATGTGAAGCTGCTGCGAAACAATCTATATTGTAGCTTGTATGTATATACAGTATACATGTGTGTGTGTGTGTGTGTGTGTGTGTGTGTGTGTGTGTGTGTGTGTGTGTGTGTGTGTGTGTGTGTGTGTGTGTGTGTGTGTGTGTGTGTGTGTGTGCGTGTGTGTGTGTGTGTGTGTGTGTGTGAATATACATATATGTAAATATCTATACATATATGTATAGATATTTACACTAAACAGTGTTTTGAGAAAGAAAAATTATTTGTACCCCCTTGAATTTCTGAGTTTTGATTTCTAAGTGATCATTCGGTACAAGAGTGAATGGTTTCACTGAGTGAGCCTCAAGTTCCAGTTTTAGGGCCCTATTTTAGGATCTAAGCGAATGGTCTAAAGCACAAGTGCATTTAGGGCGTCCAAATCCACTTTTGCTAGTTTAAAGACGCAAAAGGTTGGCGCATGGTCTAAAAGCGTTATCCCTATTCTCTTAATGAGAAATGGGTGTGTTTTTGGCGTAACGTGCAATAAACCAATCAGAGTCTCATCTCCCATTCCCTTTAAAAGCCAGTTGAGCTCGTGCCATGGCAGATTCGCTATTTACATGAGGGAATTTGCAAGCAGAAAGACTGAACGCTTCTCCACAGAGCAAATGGATCTGCTCATGCGCAAGGTTAAAGCGAGACCATCTTTGGGACAAGCCGGATTCACCATATCTTTATGTACACAATATTAATCTTTTACATTGTAATACTTTTATTTGCGATTTGGCTAGTTTGTGTGCTGCTGCTCGTTCGTGTGTGTGTAATAAGCAGAGTGTGTTTTTTGCTCACATGCTTGTGCCTTTGACTGATACTCACCACAGTTGTTTGGATTTGTAAGTCAAACAAACAAGGTGAGTCATGTCATCTTCTCCTCTTATTGTCACTTGCCCTTCGTGTAACATGTATAGCATAGCCTTCTCTGTCAGCACAGGATTTACATGTGATACATGCAGGGAGATAGTCAGGCTGACAGAGAAGATTTCAGAACTAGAGACACGCATCCAAACTTTAATTGAGGTTAAATGTAAGAGTGCAAGGGCTTTAGATACTACTTTGGATGCGATTAGCTTAGAGAACACTGTACATTGTTCGGTTCCAGCTGTAGAGCCCGTGCAGCAGGGCAACTGGGTGACGGTGAGGCGCTGTAGTCGCGGGACAAAACACAGCTCTTCCATTCCAATTAAAACATCAAATAGTTTGTTGCCACAAACAATTGTCGCGTTTCTTTGCCATTGGCTTTTGGCTTGGTTAGTTGGGGACATTTAATTTTAATCTTAATTTCTGCTCAGTGGTTCATGTAGGTTGTCTACCAACCGAAAGGTTGGTGGTTCTATCCCCTGTTCCACCTGACCAAGTGTCAAGGTGTCCATGAGTAAGACACCTAACCCCAGCTGCTCCCGACGAGCTGGAGGGCGACTTGCATGGCTGACACCGCCGTCGGTGTATGAATGAGTAAGTGAGTGGGTGAATGTGTGGCAAATGTTCCTGTTATCTCTGTAAAGCTGCTTTGAAACATCTGTATTGTAAAAAGCGCTATATAAATATAGGTGACGACTTTAAATAAAAAAAATAATACTGCGCCACTGACCTTAGAGCAGGTTTCAGTTGGTCAATGACTCAGTCTATTTCAGTTTCTCAAAATAGCAACACCAACAATGTGCCTGAACACACACCTGGTTTTCAGACCAGCAGCCCATGGTCCACAGATGGGCGCAAATGCATTTGTTATTTAAATAACGTGAAAATTAAAACTGCGTCGGACTGAAACTAGCAAAACACACTTGGGTCACGCTTGGTGCTCCATTGCGCCGGGTGTATGATAGGCCCATGAGTGTCTAAACAATTTGAAAAAACTAATAAATTGCACATTGGTTTAATTCAACTTGCCTTCAGTGGACGTTGTGACAGCATGTTGTCTCAAAGAATGTCCCTGACTAGAATGAAGAGCATCTCACTCCAAATTTACATAGAAGCCACTGAGTTGTGACCTTTATTGCTTCTTAGTATTCATCCTTTTCTGCCACCCTCCTCTACACTCCTACCCTCCTTCCGTCCTTCAGATGAGATGTTAAACTGAGGTCCTGACTCTCTGTGGTCATTAAAGATCCCATGGCACTTCTTGTAAAGAGTAGGGGTGTAACCCTGGTGTCCGGGACAAATACCATCCATTGGTCCTTGCCAATCATGGCCTCCTAATAATCCCCATTCACTGAACCCGTGTCTGTCTCTGTCTGTCTGTCTGTCTGTCTGTCTGTCTGTCTGTCTGTCTGTCTCTGTCTGTCTGTCTGTCTGTCTGCCTCTGTCTGTCTGTCTCTGTCAGTCTGTCTCTGTCTGTCTCTCTCTGTCTGTCTCTGTCTGTCTCTCTCTGTCTGTCTCTGTCTGTCTCTCTCTGTCTCTCTCTGTCTCTGTCTGTCTGTGTGTGGATGCTACAAACTGGAGGTGGTTGAGCAGAGATTCCCTGATATGATTTTAAAGTGTTTTCGGTGTACAGTAGTATATGAAAGTGCTATATAAATACTTCATTCATTAATTCAAACATACACTGCTGAATAAAAATATATTAAATAAATAAAAGTTTTTCCATAAATGCAACAAGAGTTATAGATGAAATGGGAAGTCTTAAAATATAGCACAATATGGAAATACTCTGACATGAGTACTCTCTGACATATACTCTGAATACTCTGACATTACTCTGCAAACACTGAGATTTGAGGGATGGAGGAGACAATATTGAGCACATAGTGCTTTAATAGCGTATTGAGATCTGTTCAGCAACAGGATTTGACAGCTGCAGTTTGTCACAGTATAGAGACAAAAAGGCAATTAAACCATGAGCAATTCTTAACAAACGCAGAGTCCACTTATTATGCATCTCCTGAATAATGAGATGCGCAGAGGATGAATCTGGTTTTGTCAGAATGAGAAGAGATTTTGTTAAAATATTTTTTCTTCTCCCAGTTTGCTATGCAGAGGACACTATAAGTAACCCATCTGTTGGTGGTTTCTCTGAAAAGAAACTGTGGTTCTGTAAGGCTGTCGTGTATTTCTGTTTGTTCTGAGCATCAACATTAACTCAACCAATGGCTTGAGTCTTGGGGAAGTACCAGAGGTCGCATTAGACTTCAGGGACAGGGTTGTAAAAATGTTGTAATAATCGATTACCTGTCATTTTAATATTCATATTTCAATAATAATAAGCCATTTATTAGGCTCTGTTTTTTGTTCACATTTTAACTTTTATGCACAAACTTACAGGACAACCATATTGGCTAGAATATGCATTTATTTATGAAGAGAAAGTTCCCACTTTTCAGGATTCATCATGAATGTTTGTCCAATAACTCACAATAAGCTTTGTGCTTTGTTACTTTTGATATAAAACAAAGTCTCAGCTTTCAAATTATCTCTATTTTATCACAAAATTCAAACATAAATACCATTTTGGCGCTCTTTAATGTGGTGCAAAAGATCACTGTAGCGCCTGAGTTCAAGCGAAAGTGGAGTGCGAGTGAGTGCGATCATCCCCTCCTCTTTACAGAACGAAATAAACATGAAAGAACATTAGAAAATATGTAGAAAGATACAGTCCAATTTACTGAAATCCGTATCATGTCTCTCATGTAATCGCTCAATCGACGTTTCAACCGCAGAAAGATGTCAATAAATTAGCTAAACAATGTCACGCAACTCAGATAAGCCATTCGTTGACCATTAACTTGATATTCAGCAAGAGCGCACCTACCGCCAAGTGGACAGGGGTGAGAATTACACTTACAAGGTACAATTACTCTCAGTGTAATGTGTCAAAATGATGGACGGCAGATTTTTCTATCACAGCTAAAAAAAAAAAAATCCAACAAATTTTGTTTAACGTGACCTCTGAGCAGGACAAATCTGTTGCTCGACAAATCACAGATGAGGTGGATGTCGGAGGAAACCTATTTGAAAAATCATTTTTGCAGTTGTGTTTGATGATGCAATATGGAACAGAAATTACACGTAGCTTGGGATTGTTCTAGCAGGTTTGTATGGTCCGGTGAATTAGAAGATACTTTTCCCAGTTTATTTGTATTTTTATCTATAGCTTTCAACAGATCTAAAAAAAAAAAAAAAAAAACTAAAATGCATCCTGCCTATTATATAAGGATAGTGCACAGTATATAAAAGTACACAGCACAATGTGTAGCTAACCATGTGAATGTCCAAAATTCAAACTCATGGCATGTAGAAAGAATATTTAGAATTTAAAGTATAGTTGAACATCCCTGAAATAGCATGTGTAATTGTATGTGAAATTGCCTAATTCAAAAGCTCCACCAGAAGAGTGTGGAGCAAATAATGTAATGAAACTAAACTAAGGTGAGCTTTTCAATTTCAGCAAATGGCAGAGGTCTATGAAAATAATAACCAACACTAATAGGGGTCAGAGCCCCTGCAGATGTGCCATGCTTTGTTTTCTGACAATGATAATGACAGCTTATCTGTAATATTTGCATTAGTCTAAGCAGTGAGAGACAAATGTAGAGAGCATGTATTACGTGACCGGCACAAGTGCAATTGCAGGTATAATGGAAGGCTCATGTTGTGTGATGGCTAATGTGGGAAAATGTATCTATATAGTTTCACTAATGATGGATGAAGCATCCAGGTCACATTGCAGCATAAAATCAGGAGAAAACAAATAAAAAATAAAGTCCATTTTTTAAGCACAAATTTCCCCAAATTCGTATTACTGCAATGTGTTTTCCGTGAGGGTTTTTATCAGCATTATAAATCATGTACATGTATGATGTGTCAGTACTATTTATCATTTAAATTGAATATCACTGTATCAAATATCAAAGTATAACATTACAGTGATGAGGATTGTGGTGGTTAGGCTTTTGAAAAGACAACGCCTTCTCCCAGACAACCTCTCCCGGTCATCTAGTTTAGATTAGGAAGGACACAGAAATGCACTGGCCAGTACATGTTTTTGATGAGGCCGATCCACCCATATCCACTAACATACTATCCCAATAATTACTATGTCCAAGTCTACTAATCCTAGTTGGCTTCTCATTTTCAGAATCCAGCTCCTGGCCATACCCGACTCACTCAGATCCCATCTTGCAAGCCAGAAACCCTGACCGAGCCCACCCCCAAAATATTCTCCATGATTGCCTCAAGAACAGGGACAGCCCCCACTTTATGAAAAAACCTCCCCCTCAAAAAAAACCTGATCATAGGACCAACTGTCTAATCCCGAATCATCCAAGGAACACATGTATGTCAGGATCATTGGGTGTTTCGGCTCTTTAAACACCATACACCCTCCTCTAAGGTGGCCCACCCAAGGGTATCAGTCCTGGGCATATCCTGAAAGCACCTAAAGCCTTCCAAGACAATTGCTACCTCATGATAATCCTGTTTTGTCTGGACTGCCAACCTTATGATACCCATGTCATACTCAAAACTACAAAGTGCCTCCCCACCATGATCCTATTTTTTACAAAACCATCTATATTCCTATCCTCTGGTAACCTCCCAATCCTCTTTTCCCACAATCCTCTGTGACTCCACCATCTCTTATCAATCCATCGTTGTTTCCATTGGGAATTCTGCCTTTTCCCCATCCATCGTTACTGGATTTTTCAATCGTGGATTTTACCCTTTGTGTTTCCCCCTTCACGTGGCTCCCATCTCGATTTTTTCTGACTACCACCTATGTGTAACCCGTTCCCTCAACCTAACCTCTAAACCAACCAATAAATTGAACCAATATCCACTTAAGTTAAAACCTAGTCTCAACTCCCTCCACATACCGGTCTTAAAACCAGATCTCCCCGCCTCCAACCGACATTAACCACCCCCCACTATATGACTCTGTCTAACCCATTTTCACCTAAGAACCCTAAGTTATATTCAACCAAACCACGCATCCCTAAGTAAATTCAACTGTTTGTC
Organism: Siphateles boraxobius; assembly: GCF_051911475.1. NCBI lineage: Eukaryota > Metazoa > Chordata > Actinopteri > Cypriniformes > Leuciscidae > Siphateles > Siphateles boraxobius. The sequence continues at coordinate 61,678 of NW_027508773.1, forward strand.
TCGAACTCGGATCCCCCCGTCACCAAACCACCGGTACCAACCACTCTACCACGTGTTAATGTTAGTAATTATTCAGGGATAGCCCAATTTGCATCCTTCCTCCTCTGAGGGCTAAGTTTTAGGTATGTTTTAATGATTTTAGCCCTAATCCCCTGTAAGAGTAGGTTTTAGTGCTCGTGCAAGTACAGGGGTAGCCCAATTGCATCCCCCTCCTGTGAGGGGTAGGTTTAGGCATGTTAAAAGAATTTGGTCCTAATCCCATGTGAGGGCTAGGTTTTAGTGTTTATGCAGGTACAGGGATAGCCTGATTGTGTCCTAATTACATCACACTCATGTAAGGGGTAGGTTTAGGTATATTAAAGGAATATGGCCCTAATTCCCTGTAAGGGCTAGGTTTGAGTGCTTGTGCAGGTACAAGGATAGCCCATTTGTATCGTAATTACGTCACCCACCTGTGAGGGGTATGTTTAGGCTTGCTAAAGGAATTTGGCCCTAATCCCCTTTGAGGGCTAGGTTTTAGTGCTTATGGAGGTACAGGGATAGCCCCATTGTGTCCTATTTACGTCTCCCTCCTGTGAGGGGTAGGTTAAGGTATGTTAAAGGAAAATGGCCCTTATCCCCTGTAAGGGCTAGGTTTTACTGCTTATGCAGGTACAGGGATAGCCCCATTGTGTCCCAGTTACGTCACCCTCCTGTGAGGGGTAGGGCTACTATTCACCTGCTATGACATGTGTAACACTTTCTTTCAACTCTGCATATACCCTTCGCGATCGATATAGCACGTTTGTCGATTGAATGGGTTTTGACCATACTAAATGTTCTGACCACATTTGTGTAGGACAAAGCTCTGAGGACATCAGAAGTTACAGGGACTGATGGCAAGCTGTACAAAATACACAGGCTAACCGTAATTTAAATTTTAATGGAGAGTTAAACAAAGGCAGAACACCATACAATCTGACAGTTAGCATTATTTGATAGAATGCCAGCACAGTAACTTCGTGTTGAAGCATGGCTAAACAAAGGCAGAGTACCGTAATTTAATATGAGCGTTCTAAAACAAAGCCAAAGAGCGGTAACTGGTGTTGCAGTGTTCGTTAATCGTCTGTGATACTCTGTAAGCCCTGCCTCCGCCTCCAATCGATTCCAAGCGACCCCTGCAATCCCCGTGCCTCTGGGGACAAAGGATAATCCCCTCTGTTGGGGAGGGCATCTATGGATTTTCCGGTGCGGGTTAGGCTTAGGTTTTTGAAAAGAACAACAGCCCAACCTTCCTAGCACCCTTCTAGGAAAGTTTGGAGTAGGGAGACTGAGAAAAGTACGGGCCGACGCCTGTTAGACTATACCATACTCCCGACTTGGAGATTGTCCTTGATGGGACTTTCAGGCTAAGACTCAAAGAAGACTAGGTATTTAATAATGCATAGGTCTACTACTAATTCTCTAAGATTATTATCGGCACTAATGATGTTCGACTTCACCAGTCAGAGATCACTAAAATGAATGAACAGTCCTGTTCGAAGGACTGATGAGATAGTTAGCAGATTGTCATCACTCAATGGCTGGTTGTCTAAGTGGTGTCCGCAAAATAATATAGAATTCATTGACAATTGGAAAAGTTTTTGGGGCAGACCTGACCTGTTGAAAAGAGATGGTATTCATCCCTCTTGGGATGGTGCTCCTCTTCTCTCTAGTAATATGGCACATATGTCTTAGAGCTCAAACATGACAATCTAGGGCTCGGGTCAGGAAGCAGACAAACTGGCTAAACCGACCGTCTGCTAGCTGTCTCACGTCACCAAGGTCAGATAAATCCCATCACATAGAGGCTCTTTCACCTAGATATCATCATATAGAGATTGTGTCTGTTCCCCGAATTAGGAAATACAAAAAACTTCCAAACCCATCTAAGGGTAAAAATTTATCTGATGTTCAACAAATAAAAAACAGAAATAATACAAATTATCAAATGATAAAGCTTGGGTTGCTGAATATTCAATCCCTTACTTCAAAAGCACTTATTGTTAAAGATATGAATACGGACTATAACCTAGATGTGCAGTGTATGACAGAAAGCTGGCTAAAACCAAACGATTACATTACTTTTAATAAGTGCACCCCGCAAGATTAATGTTATAAACATGAACCTTGTCTGAAAGGCAAGGCAAGGCAAGGCAAGGCAAGGCAAGTTTATTTATATAGCACATTTCATACACAATGGTAATTCAAAGTGCTTTACATATGTAACCCAGGTTAAAATCTGTTAATCCATTCAGTGTATATTATATATGGTAGTGGTGGTGAATTGCTATGTGTATATATATTTGTATATTGATTGATGTATTTGCGCGGAGTACGCGTGTGCCCCGCGTCCTAATGTAACCCTGGTCATGTGACTATGCTTGGCCAATCACGTCTGGGAGCACGAGAGTTTAATCAGGCCGCGGCGTTTTCCTCATTCAGAGGTGTGGGGAAATCGATCGACGGCTGTGGACAGGTTTGTGTTTTACAAACTTTTCACTCTTTTGATCGATTCATGCTTTTAAGTTAATTATATTATTGTAACTTTTTAGAACAACTTACTGGCTGTAGGGAATCCGTCGCCGCCATCGGGTTCTATTTAAAGAGGAACTGGTGAGTAATCTGAATGAATGAGCTAAATGTTGGATGCCAATCAGTGGCACTGAACATTGATATTAGCATTGCCTGCTTTAAACAAATGTTTTGATCCATTGTATTGGCATTGCTTGCTTTAAACAAATGTTTTGATTCATTGTATGTTATGAAGTCTATTATTTTTTGTTTATGTATTAAGTGTGTTTATATGCACTATGGAAATTAGGTTACAGTAATGTTGGTTTATGTGGTTGAAGTTTGTGCCGGTAATGCAACTTCAATATTGTTTTTGATTGTTGATTTAATATTGCATTTAATGTTAATTATTTGTAGGTTGTACATTTATTGATTATTTTGTAAGGACCTAGAGTACACATGAAAATTATGTTTGAATGTGGATTTAGCTAAAAATTTAATGCAAACCTAGTTCCAACTCAGCTCTATTATTTACTGGTCCTGTTGTGTACTATAGGCCAGGTTCTTTCTCTCTGGTTGGAGATAAATGATGGCGAGCTGAATTACTACAGTTGGGAGCCAATCATCTGCGCAGCATCCATTGAACAGCCGCCCTATTGGTCTGGTAGGAAGGTTGTCCGCAGTTTGTCCCCCACACACTTCTCTATAGACTAGCGCTTCAGTCCCTCATGTCCATCTTTTCCTTTGACGAACAATAACCTATAGATTAAGCAACATAAACTTTCATAAAAACCCTTGTGGGTTGTTGCGTGTGTCTGGAAGAAAGTCAACATCAGTGGGATAGTTTTTTTTCTTTTTGATCTTTCTTGTTTTGTTTGTTGTCATTTCTTGTAATTTTTATCATTGTATCTGACTTGAACAATAACCACAAAAGTGCACTTAATTATAATCAATTCAACTGCAGTCTGTTAATATTAGAGTTTTTTTATTTCTTTCATTATCTTTGTTTGTAAATGTAAATGTTTCATAATGTTTGTTTAATTATTTTTCAATATATGGTACCAGTACCAAGTTTAACTTCCTGTTTCTTACCCCTTTTCCACCAAAGCGTTTTGAGAGCCGGTTCGGAGCCGGTGCCTGCGCGCGAACCAGTTCTTTGTGTTTCGACAGCCAAAGAACCGGTTCTCGGCCAGGAAAACTGGTTCCAAAGCGGCACCAACTCTTTGCTGGACTAGAACCAGAGAACCGTTCTTTTACCACGTCAGGCTTACGTCGGGGGCGGGTTTAGATGTGTCCTAAACATCTTTTCTGACCGCAAAGCCAGGAGAAACATTTGCAGAAACACGATGTAGTCCGCCATTGTAATTGTTATGCTTGAAGTTGGCGCAAGCGTTTCTAGCTTTTTTTAAATTTTTTTTATTGAAAACATTATGTAAGCAAAGAAGAAAACAGTCACAAAATAGAACAAATAAACGGAGAGAAAAAAAAGACAAGACAGGTGTACATAACTAATCAGAAAAGATTACATATCAAAGGAAAAGATTAAAAGACTTACATATTTCAATTGTTTTTAAAGCCTTCTTGGTTCACGAGTTAGAGATAATCCCAAAGTAATGTTGTACTTGCAAGCGTTTCTAGCTGAGACGTAAAGCGACGTACACAGTGACGTAACGACGTCGTTCGCTGGGCGCTCTAGAAGTGGAAAAACAAACAGGTTCTGAGGAGGTTCGCAAGTTGAACCAACTCCGAACCAACTTTGAACCAGCACCAGTTCCGAACCCGTTCTTTTTTGGTGGAAAAGGGGTATCTGTGTTGTTACTGACCACCAGCTCCTGTAGTCGAATTTTAGACTTTTATGATTTAATTGATCTATTCAATTTAGTCTAGCTGATATTGATGAAAGATTAATATCAGCTAGCAAGGCCCAAACACACGTTACACATAGAAGAAATTAAAATAATCAAAAGAAATAAGAATAATTAAAACAGTTTAGAATAAAAGATAAAATACAGAAATAATCAAATGAAATCAGAGTAATTAAAACATAAAATAAAATACAGTGCAAACAGTCGGACGAACAGTGGCACAGTGCTCATTCAGTAAATGCACAGTTAGACAGATGTGTTTTGAGTCTGGATTTGAATGTGACTACTTTAGGAGCACATCTGATCTCTTCTGGAAGCTGGTTCCAGCTGCGGCTGGCATAGTAGTTAAAAGCAGACTCACCATGCTTAGAGTGAACCCTTCGTATTTCTAGCTGATGTGATCCTAATGATCTGAGTGATCTGTTGGGTTTATATTCAGTGAGCATATCTGCAATGTATTGAGGTCCTAGGCCATTGAATGATTTATATACCAATAATAATACTTTAAAATCAATCCTAAATGTAACTGGCAGCCAGTGTAAAGACCTGAGGACTGGTGTGATGTGTTCATATTTTCTGGTTCTGCTCAGAATCCTGGCAGCAGCGTTCTGTATGAGCTGCAACTGTCTTATGGTCTTTTTGGGAAGGCCAGTGAGAAGTCCATTACAATAATCCACCCTACTGGTGATGAAAGCATGCACAAGTTTCTCTAATTCTTGACTGGAAACAAAACATCTAATTCTTGCAATATTTTTCAGGTGATAGTATGCTGATTTAGTTATTGCTTTGCCATGACTACTGAAACTAAGGTCTGACTCTAGAGACACACCCAGATTCCTGACTTGATTTTTAGTTGTTTGACCCCTAGACTGAAGGTATGCGTTCACCTTGAGAACTTCATCTTTGTTTCCAAACGCAATGACTTCAGTTTTGTATTTGTTTAACTGAAGAAAGTTTTGGCACATCCAATTGTTTACTTCATCAATGCATTGGCAAAGGGAGTCAATGGGGCTTTAATCGTTAGGCGATAGGGATAAGTAGAGCTGTGTGTCGTCTGCATAGCTATGGTAAGCGATTTGGTTCTTTCTCATTATTTGGCTCATTGGGAGCATGTACAGGTTGAATAGGAGTGGTGCAAGAATTGAGCCTTGAGGGACTTCGCATGTCATGGGTGTCCACTCAGACTTATGGTCTCCTATACTCACATAATAACCTCTGCCTCCTAAGTATGACCTGAACCATTTTAGGACTATCCCAGAAAGCCCGACCCAGTTTTCCAGCCTGTCAAGAAGTATGGTGTGATCGACAGTGTCAAATGCAGCACTGAGGTCGAGTAGTACCAGCACTGATAATTTGCCTGTATCAGTATTTAAGCGTATATCATTTATTATCTTTATGAGCGCTGTCTCTGTACTGTGGTGCGGTCGGAAACCAGATTGAAAATGGTCAAAGTATCCATTCGAGCTTAAGAATTTGTTCAGCTGATTGAAGACAACTTTTTCAATGATCTTGCCTATGAAAGGAAGATTTGAGATCGGTCTATAGTTGTTTAATATGGTCTTATCCAGATTACTCTTTTTCAGGAGGGGCTTGACAACTGCAGTTTTCAGGGAGTTCGGGAAAACTCCCAGAGAGAAGTGATTTATTTACCACTTCTAGGAGATCTGCTTCTAAGCTGTGAAACACATTTTAGAAAAAAGATGTGGGAAGAGCGTCAAGGGCGCAGGTTGATGTTTTTAGGTGCTGTACAGTTTCTTCCAAAATTTTGCCATCAATTTCTTCGAAATCAGACATAGTGACTACTTTCTCAGGCTGTTGTCTGATCTGCCTGACCCCAGCGCAACTCAAGGATGAGCTGATCACCTTTCTGATATTATTGATTTTCTCAGAGAAGAAAGAAGCAAACTCACTGCACTTTCTCACTGAGAGCATTTCACTGGGAATCTGGCTTGGGGGGTTTGTCAGTCTCTCTACAGTAGCAAAAAGAGTGTGCGTGTTGTTTATATTGCTGTTTATAATATTCGAGAAGAAAGTCTGTCTAGCTTTGCCTAGTTCCTTATTGAAAGCATGGATGCTGTCTTTGTAGATGTTATAATGGACTACAAGTTTTGTCTTCTGCCACATGCGCTCTGCTTTTCTGCATTGTCTTTTGCACTGCTGTTGAGTTTCTCCAAGGTGCTTTTTGTCTGTCACTCTTCTTCCTGACTTTCACAGGAGCAATATCATCAATTACACTCTTAACTTTTGAGTTAAAAGAATCAAGGAGAAAATCAACAGAGTCAGCAGATATGCTTGGTGGTTGTAAAGATATAGCCTTCATAAATAGTACACTAGTGTTTTCATTTAAACATCTCGTCTTGACAGACACAGATCTAGCTTCAATGGCAGGAGAGATCAATATATCAAAGAAAATACAAAAATTATCACACAGTGCTACATCCTTAATAACAATTGATGAAATGTTTAGACCCTTGCTGATAAGCAAATCTAGAGTGTGTCCAAGATTATGTGTGGGTCCATGTACATGCTGAGTCAGATCAAAAGTTTTTAAAACAGTTTTGATTTCTTTTGCCATATTAGTTTCTGCATTATCTATGTGAATGTTAAAATCTCCAGCAATGGCAAAGCAGTCAAACTCTGAGGAAATTGTTGATAACAGTTCTGTTAAGTTCTCAGCAAAAGCTGGAGAGTATTTTGGAGGCCTGTAAACAATGATAAGTAAAATTCGTGGAGCACCTTTTAACACAATACCCAGATATTCGCAAGACGGGTAATTCCCAAATGATATTTGCTTACATTGATAGACATGTCAAGTCAAGTCAAGTCACCTTTATTTATATAGCGCTTTTTACAATACAGATTGTATCAAAGCAGCTTCACAGTGATAACATGAAAATAATATAATAGAGTTTGTTTCTAAAAGAAAATTGCGTCAACGTCCACCTTAAGTAAGGCAGATCAATAATATTATTGAATATTAAATGTCCCCAACTAAGCAAGCCAAAAGCCAAGGCAACAGTGGCAAGAGCCAAAACTCCATCAGGTGACAGAATGGAGAAAAAAACCTTGGGAGAAACCAGACTCAGTCGGAGGGCCAGTTCTCCTCTGGCCAACGAAGGAACAGTGCATGATTTATGATTCGGGCAGCATTACAAGTCAGATTGGATCGGAACATTTAGAATATTTATCCATTTCCATCTTTTGGAAGTCCAAGTAATCACGCCGGTGTTGAGACGAGTTGTTGAGGATCAGTGCCGTCCACCATAGAGGGTCCATATTGCCGGTGTTGAGTCGTCTCTTCACAGGCTTTGGGATTGGGGTATCTGAAGTCTCCGTGAAAGGCTGGATACAAACTGGAGCTGATGAACGCCGTTTTTCTCGGGACTCGCGTCCCGAGATAACAGCAGAAAAGCAAAAAGGGAAAATAATTAGCGTAGCTGCTGTTCATAATGATTTCCATAACACGGGCGTAAATGATAAAAAACATGAAGACAGTGATTCTTGCGTCCCAGAGTCACCCCCCTCCGTCCCCCACTCAACTCAGCCCTGCTTACTGGCCTCTACATCCCTCCTGCTGCTGAGACCCAACCACAATCTCACAATCTCTCCGCAGCCCTACCATACGCGCCGACCCGTTAGACTAAGGCTGTCGAGCCCCACTGTCGTCGTTGAAGCAGGTTCAGTGGCAACGGTTCCGTATGGCATACCACCTACCGCAAAACACAATATCTACCCAACCACCCGTCATTAACGCAATATACACAGGAACGTAATGACTGTAAATACTATGCAACCTATACAAATAACCTACAGACTCTTCAAGTTTTATAATATTAAATGCATTTGATCTGATTCAGCAGTGGTATAAAAGGTAAGCATTATGTAAATGCTTGGCTAAAGAGATGCGTCTTTAATCTAGTTTTAAACTGGGACAGCAAGTCAGAGCCTCGAACAATATCAGGAAGGCTATTCCAGAGTTTTGGAGCTAAATGTGAGTGGACTTCCTCCTTTAGTGGACTTAGATATCCTAGGAATGACCAGAAGCCTCGAATTTAGTGATCTTAAAGAACGCGATGGATTGTAGGGCGATAGAAGGTCCATTAAATACACAGGAGCTAAACCATTTAGGGCTTTATAGGTCAGTAACAGTACTTTGTAATTGATACGGAACTTGATAGGTAACCAGTGTAGAGATGATAAAATTGGTGTTATATGATCATATTTTCTTGACCTAGTAAGAACTCTAGCAGCTGCATTTTGCACTAACTGTAGCTTGTTTATTGAGGATGCAGGACAGCCGGCTAATATAGCATTACAATAATCTAGTCTCGAGGTCATGAATGCATGAACTAACTTTTTCTGCATCAGAAACAGATAGCATGTTACGTAGCTTTGTAATGTTTCTAATGTGGAAAAAGGCTGTTCCCCTTCAGGGACTACCGCTGCGTGAAATCGCAGTGGGAACGCCCTCAGCGTGACGCGTCTGAAGCATGAATGAAATCAGTCAATGGAGAGAATGAGCGTACGGCGAGTGACGTCATCGACCAGGAAGCTATAAATATCCCCTGAGTACACAACACGCCAGCTTTTAGTTACTTCAGCAGCTCTGTGTGTGTCTGAATCTGTCGATTGTGTTTGTCTGTTTTGTCAGGAGTTTTCACTATATATATTTTATATAAAAAAACCAATATGAGCGAGCAGTATAAGAAGTGTGTCCCCCCCCCTGTACTCGGCACATCACGGGTGGGGATTCACACGAGCTAAGTGTGGCTTGTTTGGGAGTGCAGCAATGCCCAGTCGGCTCTCGAGGGAGTCGATTGTCAGCATTGCGAGCGTTTTCCCTTGAGAACTCTGCGCTCGCGGCGATCGCTCTTCGAGGAGAGTGATTTGCTGCGAGTTCCCCGAGGCTCGGGTCCCGCTTCTGTTGAGGCAGAGCGGCGGCGCTTGTCTTGGGGCTCGCAGATGGATCTCGCTGGCGACGTTGAGACGGGCTCCGCCCTATCTCAGCTATCTCCGACGAGATCTAGTGCCTCTCACCCGGCTCTGGAAGCACGCGCTGCGGCGGTTACTTCTGCCCGGGTGGAGGCACATGATGATGTTGAATTGAGATTTTCCAGTTCTGAGGAGCTGGATGTCGAAAGTTTATTATCAGAGAAAACTAGTTTATCACATTATACTGCAAATGAAGAAGGTTTGATGGATGTATTATCTCGGGCTGTTGAAAAGCTAAAAAAAATAAAAAAAATAAAATAACAGTATCGAGTGGCCAGCTGATAGACAGGTTTCTAGAATTAAAAGCAATCTAGATGATAGATTTCTGTCTGCACGACCTCAACCTTCTAGCCGGTGCTTACCGTTCTTCCCAGATCTTCATGCTGAGTTTTCAAAGACCTGGGTTAGACCGGTTTCAAGCAGAATTTACACAAATCAGTCCAATTCCTATGGTAACATTGTTGGTGCTAAATCTGCTGGTTATGTGACGATACTGTAGGCGGAGGAGACGCTTGCGAGCTATCTCTCTCCTGCTTCATCGTCTTCACTTAAAGCACCGGCTCTTCCACCAAAAAATAAATAAATAAATAAATATATATACTGTGCTGGTGGGGAAGGCTTACTCGGTGGCTCGGCAGGCGGCTGCATGTTTGCATACGATGTCTTTTATGCAGGCTTTTCAGGCCGACCTGCTCAAAGGAAATCTGAGGGGGGTCCCCGCCGAGAGAGACTTGCGTTCACCTCCCTTAAGGGTGCCCTGTCTCTCCCGGCGCCCTCAGGGGCCCGTCCTACTAACCCTGCCGAAACAGGGCGTAGAAGGGTCTGGCGAGTGCTTTCCCGAGGGACGCTCGCCGCCACTAAGGAGGGTTCTAGTGTGTTCAGACCAGTCGTTACCTGCCAGTGCGCCGTTACAGGGCACTGTGTCTGTCACGCAGAATGTTCAACCAGAGCAAAGTCTTTCGTCGAGTTCGTCTTCAAAAAGAGCACAGCAGAAGCGGAGTGTCACGTCTCGTGCCCCCCTGCAGAGAAACTGGAGGGACGAGGCGGGGTGCTCTCCGGCGCGGCCTTCTCGGGGCAGGACTGATCTGAGGACAGTCATTGTCGCCAGAAAGGCCGCGTCGAAAAAGTCCTGACGGGCTGAACGTCAGGACTCTGAGGGTGGTCCCCATCGGGAAAAACTTGAGTTCACCGCACAAAAACACGGTGCCCTGTCTTTCTCGATGCCCTCAGGGGTCTGTTCTACTAACCCTGCCTATACAGGGCGTAGAGAGACTCGGCGAGCGATTTCCCGAGGGACGCTCGCCCCCTCCAAGGAGGGTTGTGGAGTGCTCAGACCAGCTGTTTCCTGCCAATATGTTACAGGGCGCTGTGTCTGTCACTCGGGATGTTCATCCGGAGGCCAGCCTCGAGAGGCTGGTTCCCTTAGTAGAGTTCCTGGCGGAATGGGTCCCCCACCCAGCAGGGAGTTAGGATACTACTTCATCGAAAAAAAAAAAAATCCTGACGTGCTGAACGTCAGGGTTCTGAGGGTGGTCCCTATCGTGAAAGACCTGAGTTCACTGCACAAGAACACGCTGCCCTGTCTTTTCCGATGCCCTCAGTGGTCTGCTCTACTAACCCTGCCTTCACAGGGCGTAGAGAGACTCGGCGAGCGATTTCCCGAGGGACGCTCGCCCCCTCCGAGGAGGGTTGTGGAGTGCCCAGACCAGCTGTTCCCTGCCAGTACGTTACAGGGCGCTGTGTCTGTCACTGGGGATGTTCAAATCAGATCCGAGGACTGGTTTGTCATGATAGATCTAAAGGACGTTTACTTCCATGTATCTATCCTCCCTCAACACAGGAAGTTCCTGAGGTTCGCTTTCGGGGGCGAAGCGTACCAATATCGGGTTCTTCCGTTCGGCCTAGCACTGTCACCCCGAACATTCACGAAGTGTACGGATGCTGCTATAGCCCCGCTGAGGTTACAGGGCATCCGCTTTCTGTACTATATAGACGATTGCTTGATTCTAGCTCAATCGGAACAACAGGCGGTTCGGCACCGAGATGTCGTTCTTGCTCATATCAAGTGACTGGGGCTGAGGCTCAACGCCAAAAAGAGTGTTCTTTCTCCATTACAGAGAACCACTTTTCTAGGTGTAGTGTGGGATTCAACGACGATGCAGGCACGATTGTCACCTGCTCGTATTGCTATGATTCTCGCTGCAGTAGATCAGGTCAAGCTAGGCCAGTCATCCACTGTAAAACAGTTCCAGAGACTGCTAGGTCTCATGGCAGCTGCGTCCAACGTGATACCTCTTGGCCTCTTGCACATGAGACTGTTACAGTGGTGGCTCAGGACCAAGGGATTCTCCCCGAGGGGAAATCCGCTTCGCATGATCGTGAGTTTGCGACGGTGTCATCACGCCCTGATCATGTGGAAAGATCCTTGGTTTCTGTCCCAAGGCCCTGTGTTAGGAGCTCCTTGTCGTCGCGTTATGCTAATGACAGATGCCTCTCTCACGGGTGGGCTCAGGGTCTGTGGGAGGACCATCATCGTCTGTGGCACTTAAACTGCCTAGAGATGTTGGCGGTGTTTCAGGCTCTGAAACACTTCCTCCCAGACCTAAGGGGCCACCATGTTCTTGTCCAGACAGACAACACATCGGTGGTTTCTTATATCAACCATCAGGGGGGTTTGCGTTCTCGCCCGCTTTACAAACTGGCACGTCAGATCCTTCTATGGTCCCAGGGGAAAATTCTTTCTCTGAGAGCTTTTATCTCCCGGGGTATTTAAATCAGGGGGCAGACATCCTGTTAAGACAGGGGCCGAGGCCCGGGGAATGGAGTCTTCACCCCGAGGTGGTGGAACTCCTATGGAAACATTTCGGTCTTGCCGAGGTAGACCTATTTGCTTCTCGAGAAACATCACACTGCCCGCTGTGGTTCTCTCTCAGCCATCCAGCCCCGCTGGGGTTGGATGCGATGGTACATCCGTGGCCGAGGTCACGCTTGTACGCTTTTCCCCCGATCGCTCTGCTCCCAGGAGTTCTGGAGAGGGTTCGCCGGGACGGGCTCAGTCTCCTGCTAATAGCCCCGTTCTGGTCGGCCCGGGTATGGTTTGCGGACCTAGTGTCTCTCCTCAACGGCTCTCCCCTAGAGATACCGATCAGGAGAGATCTGCTCTCTCAGGCGAGTGGGTCGATCTTTCACCCCCGTCTAGAGCTATGGAGGCTGTGGGCTTGGCCTCTGAGGGGGCCCAGCTCATAGATTCTGGTCTCTCGGCTGAAGTCGTTGAGACCATCCTCCGATCCAGAGCTCCCTCCACGAGGAAGTTATATGCCGCGAGGTGGAAACTTTTCACCTCTTGGTGTGGAGAGCGCCAGGAGGACCCAGTTAACTGCCCGGTTGGTACAGTCCTGGATTTCCTGCAGGACCGTCTCTCCACAGGGTTATCCCACTCCACACTGAAGGTGTATGTGGCGGCCTTAGCTGCTTACCACACCCCTTCAAGTGGAGGTTCCCTCGGGAAACACCCGCTTATGTCTCGCTTCCTTCGTGTCACCTTGAGGCTGAGGCCTGCAGTTCGCACAAGGGTACCAGCTTGGGATCTGGCCGTCATCTTAGAAGGTCTCTCCCTTGCTCCTTTCGAGCCCATCGAGGAAGTTTCGGAAAAGTTTCTTACTCTAAAGACTATCCTTCTTCTCGCTATCTCATCTCTAAAAAGAATTGGAGATATTCAAGCACTTTCGGTGGCTCCCTCGTGCCTGGAATTTGCTCCTGGTTGGTTAAGGCCTTTCTCTTTCCGAGACCAGGTTATGTTCCTAAGGTTCCAACTGTTTCAGTTAGACCTATAGTTCTGCAGGTTTTCTGTCCTCCGCCTTTTCTGACATCAGACCAGGAGAAAATTAATTTGCTGTGCCTAGTTTGGGTTTTGATGCTTACGTCCACAGAGCTGCCCTGTGGAGGAGATCGGAACAAATGTTCGTCTGTTTGGGTCACCTAAGAAAGGGTGTCCTGCATCTAGAAAAAGGATGAGCAAGTGGGTGGTCGAGGCCATCCCACTTGCTTATGGTTCGGCCCATCAGCCTTCACTTTGGCTGTAAGGGCTCATTCCACCCGGAGTATGGCTGCTTCTACAGCTCTTCTTTCAGGAGCTTCTCTTCAGGACGTTTGTGATGCGGCAGGCTGGTCCTCACCGCACACTTTCGTTAGATTTTATTCCCTCGATCTTAGCTCCACTCCCGGGGCTCAGGTTCTCTCGTCGGTTTGTGTCTCCTAATGACACACGACGGGGATTTGGTCGTATGGGGATGTGGGTATTGCGTTCCCACTGCGATTTCACGCAGCGGTAGTCCCTGAAGGGGAACGTCCCGGGTTACGTATGTAACCCTAGTTCCCCGAAGGGACGGACGCTGCGTGTCCTGCCATACTCTCGGCATCCCCTTGGGTCGCTGCTTCAGTAACTTTTAAGCTGGCGTGTTGTGTACTCAGGGGATATTTATAGCTTCCTGGTCGATGACGTCACTCGCCGTACGCTCATTCTCTCCATTGACTGATTTCATTCATGCTTCAGACGCGTCACGCTGAGGGCGTTCCCACTGCGATTTCACGCAGCGTCCGTCCCTTCGGGGAACTAGGGTTACATACGTAACCCGGGACGTTCTTGTAACATATGAAATATGATTTTCGAAAGACAAGTTGCGGTCTAGTATAACACCCAGGTCTTTTACTGTAGTGGATAAAGTAACAGGACATCCTTCTATATTAAAGTTGTATTGTAAGTGAGTTTGTGGGTAGTTTTTTGGACCAGTAAGTAATACCTCCGTTTTATCTGAATTTAGTAGCAGGAAATTACGCGTCATCCAGCATGAAAAAATAAATATGCCTCAAACATTGCAGAAGACCATTAAAAGGTATTAAACAATTCACAATTCAAGTATAATTCCTATGCGACCAAAGGCATTCTTCAAACTGGCATCCCCTTAATACAAGTTATATATTTTTAATTATGAAGTTAAAACCGCCAATAGGTGGCGCCAAATTACCTTATTAATGTACGAGTCATAGAAGCATTCATTTAACTTATGTTCAAAACGGCACATTCGTTCTGGAACTAAGCAACTAGGTCACTGAATCACAAATACGCATAACTCTTTCTGTGGCTTGTTTGGAACTATTGTCATTGGAGAAATCGAGCAAAAACAGAAAATATTTGGAATATTAGGCTATGTCTAAATGTCACATCACAATATTCACTCTTTGTTAACTGAACTGTTTTATAAAATCATTATCACATTTGCAATTGCGTCAATATTCTGGAAATATTTTTTTAATATCATATGTTATAATTATGAAAATAACTCATACTAGGGTATTTTTTTCCACCACATTTTGAATTTTGGGTGCAATATTAATTCTGCTGGCAAATGTTATACATAACATATGACATCATTAATTATCATTTGAATATTGACAACATTAAGCTACATTTGAAAACATAATTGTGTATAAAGAGGCATGTTGTTTTGACCAATATTCTCGATTTAAAGATAGTCAAATTAACTATAACAAACAGGTTAAACAAGCCATAGCTTACTTTTAGACCTGGTGAATGAAGTTCGACTGTTCGAGGTTGTGATGGTCGTCCGATATCCCTTGCCAGTTATTATGCGTACAGCAAATCTTCTTGTATGAATATAGTCAATTTCTAGTGTTTATATCCAAAAAGAAACGATGCTGGGAGATGTTTTTGTATTTAGCGCGCTCACCGCGATGTATGTTTTTTCTGGGCTTGTGCAGTGTCACGCAATCGCGCAGAATCTGATGACTGGCGTCAATGGTTCCGTTGCTTTCATTTTGTTCATCAATTGATGTTGCGATGATAAATGTATATCAAGTCATTCTCGAGTCATACAGTTCAAGTCAAGTCAAGTCTCAAGTCATTGGATCTCAAGTCAAAGTCAAGTCGAGTCATTCTCTTAATTTAAAAGGCTCTAAAAGCAGCCAGGGCTGAGCATCTCCACAAACTAATAGAAAATAACCAAAATAATCCAAGGTTCTTATTTAACACCGTGGCTAGACTAACAAATAAACAGACATCACCAGAGCAAAATATTCCGCTACAGTATAGTAGTAATGATTTTAAGAATTTATTCACTGAGAAAATAGAAAGCATCAGAAACACAATTGTAAATGTACAATCTTTTATGGTGTCTTATGATTCAGCCTCAATTATCGCCCCTCAAGAACAACCACACCGCTTTACAACTATAGGACAGGAAGAGCTAAATAAACTTAAATAAAATCATTGCATCTAAACCAACAAAATGTTTATTAGATCCAATACCAACTAAACTACTGAAAGAAGTGTTACCTGTAGTGGAAGAGCCTCTTCTCAATATTATTAACTCGTCTTTATCTTTAGGTCATGTTCCAAGAATATTCAAGCTGGCAGTAATAAAACCTCACATTAAGAAACCGCAATTAGATCCAAATAACCTAGCAAATTACAGACCCATTTCAAATCTTCCATTTATGTCTAAAATACTAGAAAAAATTGTGTCCGCTCAATTGTGTTCTTTCTTGCAAGAAAATGATATCTATGAAAAATTTCAGTCAGGATTCAGACCGCATCATAGCACAGAAACTGCGCTAGTTAAAATTACAAATGATTTACTTTTAGCTTCTGAACTAGGCTGTATCTCAATACTAGTTCTACTCGATCTTAGCGCTGCGTTCGACACTATAGATCATAAAATACTCTTGGATCGACTACAAAACTACACTGGTGTTCAGGGACAGGCATTAAGCTGGTTTAGATCGTACTTATCAGACCGTTATCATTTTGTCTGTTTAAATGGGGAAAAATCGAAGATAACGTCAGTAGACTATGGAGTGCCGCAAGGATCGGTGTTAGGCCCTCTGCTATTCTCAATATATATGCTGCCACTTGGTAATATTATAAGAAAACATGGAATTAATTTCCACTGTTATGCTGATGACACTCAATTATATATTTCATCACGACCAGATGAAAACACTAACTCATCTAAATTGACAGAGTGTCTTAAAGATATAAAATGCTGGATGACGTGTAATTTCCTGCTATTAAATTCAGATAAAATGGAGATATTACTTATTGGTCCAAAAAACTACCCACAAAACCTCGTACAATACAACTTTAATTTAGAAGGACGTCC
This sequence comes from Siphateles boraxobius, assembly GCF_051911475.1. NCBI lineage: Eukaryota > Metazoa > Chordata > Actinopteri > Cypriniformes > Leuciscidae > Siphateles > Siphateles boraxobius. The sequence continues at coordinate 78,245 of NW_027508773.1, forward strand.
TGTTACTTTATCCACTACAGTAAAAGACCTGGGTGTTATACTAGACCGCAACTTGTCTTTCGAAAATCATATATCATATGTTACAAGAACAGCCTTTTCCACCTTAGAAATATTGCTAAGCTACGTAACATGCTATCTGTTTCTGATGCAGAAAAGTTAGTTCATGCATTCATGACCTCAAGACTAGATTACTGTAGTGCTTTATTAGCTGGTTGTCCTGCCTCCTCAATAAACAAGCTACAGTTAGTGCAAAATGCAGCTGCTAGAGTTTTTACTAGGTCAAGAAAATATGATCATATAACACCAATTTTATCATCTCTACACCCGTTACCTATTAAGTTCCGTATCAATTACAAAGTACTACTACTGACCTATAAAGCCCTAAATGGTTTAGCTCCTGTGTATTTAATGGACCTTCTATCGCCCTACAATCCATCGCGTTCTTTAAGCTCACTAAATTTGAGGCTTCTGGTCGCCGGCGATATGTTATGCCCTAAATTAATACATGATTAACTAACTGTATTTTTTTCTATGTTATGCCCTAAATTAATACATGATTAACTAACTGTATTTTTTTCTATGTACTTTTCTGAAATGCACTTTCTGTAAAGCTGCTTTGAAAAAATATATATTGTGAATAGCGCTATACAAATAAATTTGAATTGAATTGAATTGAAGAAAGAACAAAATTGAGCGGACACAATTATTTTATACACAGGAACATAATGAATGTAAATACTATACAACCTATACAAATAAACCAACAGACTCTTCAAGTTTTCAAGAAATCTACGAAACCGTAGCATGGCGGCCTGTACACAGCCAGCTAGAATCTTTCCGTCTCAACCACAGCCAGTTGCTGCTCCTTTCTGCTGCTTCAGATAAGTTCTTTACTGTGCGACGCAACTCTTTGCCAATGAATCCGACGTCTCTGAGGAACCGGGTTGTAGAGTTTGCCACAAATCCTCGACAACCCACTTACACTGGATAAACCTGGACTCTCCATCCTCGCTGTTCTGCTTCAGTGGCACCTCGTTGACTACCAGCTTCCTCCTTTGAGCTGGGCCTGCCTTGTGCCATTTAGGAGGAGCTAAACTGAGCCCAAACCCCCCTCTTCCATGCTGTACCTGTCCCACGATATCCCCAATTTGAAGGTCAGCCTTTGCCTCTACTACAGATTTCTTTGCTGACCACTTTCTACCAGTTTTTACCACAGGGGCTGCCTCCCTTACACATTTGTCGCGTGACTCTGCTAAAGTCATTTCCAGTCTGACCTTGGTACACTTAAACTCCTCGGTTAAAGCAGAGACTGGCAGCTGCAATACTCCTTTACCATAAAGTCCCACTCTGCTGAGGCAGCGTGGAACTCCCAACCATTTCCTGATGTATAAACTTATTAACGCTTCCAGCTTTCATTTACCTCCATCCTCCCCACCAGCTCCAAGACGGTTCCTTCGGAAAAAAAAGCCCATTCTTTATTCTATGCAACCAGATAAGGCTAAAACATTGCTTTGATTGCCACAGCATGTCGCATAGTACAGTATGCTCAATAATACTAGAAGACCAAGTAATGAGCATATATTCAATAACATTTGCATTGCAAAAGGTGGATGCCAGTGGTGTAGTCTAGTTTTTTGTAGTGAGTATACTGGGATATAATCCACCCCCCCCCCCCCCATATCCCGCCTCATATCCCGCCTCATATCCACCCGTCCCAGAGCGACACCCCATAAGCACCACCACATTCACTAATGCATAGAGATATGCATCGACATGTAATTGAGAGCATTATGAAAGACTAAGTGTTATCAACATGTCAATTTATTATAAGTAACACAAGACTTTAACAGCCAATGACATTTACAGCTGGGGATTTTCTAATGTTTAGTGTTAATCGCCATCTAACTCCTCCAGTGAAGAGCTACATTAGCCTGAGATGTTATATGAATATGGTCCCTGAAGCACAGGTTTTATCAGCTCAGAATAAATAAAAAAAATTTAAACATTATTTAAGCATAAATACAAATTTACTTTTTAATATGGTGTTTTTGAAAAAAAAATTAATCACTGTTTAAATTAAAACATGTATGAAAACTTGTATGATATTCCTTTAAAATTATGTTTTAATAGATTTGATTATTATTATTTTAAAAAGTAAATCTTACAATGCCATTTCTTTCATAATTTCTTCAAGTTACTTTCTTTCTCTCAACAAACTTTTGTTTTGGTGGGTTGTACAAAGACATTTGAGTTTCTGTGTGTTTTAATAAACTGTTATTATTATTACTATTGTTATTATTATTATTAGGCCTACTTGAAGTATACTCTACTGTACAATAGTAGCCTAATATATTTCTGTTATATTTTCTACAAGTTATACTAAACTTTTATTTTGACAGGTTGTCATGAAAACTTTGAAGTTTGTGAGTGTATATGATACGAATGAATGACGATAGTTTTATCAAATGAAATGGTAAATTTCTTGTAAAGTGACTCTCATAAAAGCTCTGCGATGAAGTTTAAATCTGTGCATGTCCTCCTCATAGACACTGAAAACACCAATGAGTGTCACGCGCGCTTCGGTGTGTAGTAGAGCACACATTGAGCGCTCATACACAGAGACACGGAGAACATGCAGAGATTATTCCAATAGCAGTCTTTTTGAGGCACTAGTACATATCGAGATTTGATTCATTGTACATCCCTACTTTTGATTTATTCATTCAAAAACGGTCAAATTCCATGACGTTCCGCTTTACAGTAGGCTAAGTTACATTTGTGACTGGATTCAGCGATTCGATCCATGTCGCTTTGCAAACTCAGACAGGGTTAATTTATGAATGAAAGTTTGAAAGTTGTGTCACAAGACGATGTTGTTACGAATCCTCACGCTTTTTTGAGTGGTATACGGAAATCCTTGACCTTTCCTAGTGGGTATACGGCGTATACCTGTGTATCACATTAGTGACATTAGCACGTTAGTGGTGGTTGGGGAGATTCCCCCTTCCATATGTAAAGCGCTTTGAGTGCCCAGAAAAGCGCTATATAAATGTAACGAATTATTATTATAAATATTAGCAACCAGTACAGTACTGATTGCAATGTTGCTGAAACAACGACAAGCATTTTGCTGATACCTGGATAAGCTTAGAACAGCATGTGACAATGACACTAGATATAGACCTAAAACACTGCCATGTTCCAAATAACGACTGGACTTAAGAACTTTAAAACAACCATGTTTCCGACAGCAACTAACAGCTTTTAGAGCAGTGGTTCTCAAATTATTTTTTATTTTTTTGGTCACGCCTCCCTTTAAAAAAATCTGAGCATGTTTCCAATAGCAACCAGATAGCCTTAAGCACAAGCAGGTTTTAGTAAGAACAGATAGCCTTTTAGAGCAAGCCTATTTCTAATATATTATAGCTTCAAAGGACTAGATAGACTGAGCGTGTCCGGTACCCGACAGAATCAACGCTGAACTGACTCAACTGAATAGTGACTCTTTACTATGTATTTTCAGAGCTGTGCCACAGCATAAATGATTCCTTTTGCACCATGAATTATTTCCTAACTAACATCGCAAGCTGCTTGAATTTGTGCTGCATAGTGCTAAAAGTACAGCATGTGACAATGAGTGAAAGGTGAACGTATAAAGGGTGTGTTGATGAGGGAGTGCAGGGGCAGCGAGTCAGTACTCTGGTGATTGTGAACAAGTGGGGGTCCTGGTGATTTAGTGATGATTGGGGCTATGACGGTGTGGCTGACTCTGTGACAGTACCCCCTCCTCCATGGCCGGCTCCTGACGGCTGACGGACTCTGCAACGAGGTCGGCCTCGACCTCGGGGGGCTGGACGGTCAGGTGTGATCTTCGGTGAACTGGGTTTTGTTGCAACGGGTCCAGGATGTCATCCCAAGATACTCATGAGCGCTTTCTGGACCATATCCCTCCCAGTCGATCAGGTACTCAAGGCGCACACCCAGCTTCCGTGAGTCGAGGATGGTATGGACTCGGTACACTAGGTCCTCGTCAGTGACATCTGGAGGAGGAGGTACTTCTTCCCCTACAGAACCTACCACAGACGAGGACAGAGGTTCAGTGAAGGGTGTAAAGACTCTGGGGCAGATCTAATCCGTGGGGAATTTGCATATCATAATTAATAATTGGTAATTAATAATTATTCATACATGTTTGGATTAGATCAGTCTTACATGTTAATAAAACTCCCGATAAGGGATGATATGTAATTTTACCTGCATGCATGCTTGTGTATCCTTGCACTTAACCACAAGTTGATTGCAATTACCTGCACGGACCACGTTTTACAAACCAGGCAAAATTAATTAGCTCAATTGTCAGACTAATATCTGTGGGAATCCACAATATCATCTTACTTTATAGGATTTCAGGAAAAGCAATTCTGTGGCCACAAGAATTGGGTTTCCTGCCCTATAAACACATACTCTTTAAAGTATCTTTAATTTGTAAGCTTGTTGCTATAAGATCTTTTGGCACTTAAGGGACTTAAATGAGCAAAAAGGCAGTACATCAATCAGATGAATATAATGAATTTAATAAGGCAGAACTACTTATGTATTTACTACGGTTACATGGGATATATGTATTTACAAACATAATAAACAACAATACACGATAAGGCATCGATGAATGAGAAATGCATAGAGTGTGGACAATGGAAACACGTGTGAGAGGGGAAGGGACAGAGAGAGAGAGAGAGAGAGAGAGAGAGCATTGGCAACATTCCCCTGACAGTCCCCTGCCTGTGACAACACGAAAACATCATCTTAATGCTTCTTAGAAGCTCTATAAAGAGATATACTTAAGTTTCTGGGTCTCTCTGTGTCGCGGCATTCCTGCGCGTGCGTGAGCGGAGTCCTTTAGGAAGCGTCACTGGGTGCTGCTTGGCGCGCGTTGAACGGAGTTTCCAAGTCTTTGGGGTAACATTACCAAAGGAAAATAGTTCGGCTAAGTTTGTTTCACTTTGTGGAAGTGAACAGAGTCGACTACGGAAAACAAAACTTTGACTAACAAAGAAAAGAAATAAAGATCTCTACGGGGAAATCACGGGGAGTTAACGTCACATCTTCGCATGGCTGGTGAAGAAGTGTGTGTGCGTCTCTCGCCACATGGTCACGTGCGCGTGTTTATCCTTCAAAACGAGCGCGCGCTCGTTTAAAGGTCCCTTGTAGATGGATTTGCTGAAGAGATATGTCACGCGGTGTTCTTTTCACTCGTCGATTGGAATTAAACACGGAGACTTATCTAAGACTGAAAAACACAAACTAAACTAGAAACAAATAAAAGAAAGGCGAAGAGCTCGCCCGGAGGCGAGACCCTACATTTTTGACAGTCAGAGTAACAGAGAGACGAGCGCAGGGGGGAAGCGTCATTTATCACCTTGGAGAAATCCGGCCTCTTCCTGTTGACTTGGCCAATTAGAGGGTTGGAATTTCACAGGCGGGACTTTGGTTTTTATTGCTCTTTGTCTAAGAGAGAGACATTTGAAACCGACGAAATTAGGGTGTTTAAGAGCAGAATCTTCACAATTCTTATAATACTAATGTGTCACAAGTTTAGCAAAATGTAATGTCAATTAACAAATGGGGAATGAAGATTGGAGTTTATCAAGACCAAACTTGCCACAAATGGATTTGGTTAAACATTAGTTGGCCAAGTTTAAAACATTATCGCATTAGAGTTGTCGAGAAACATAGACCAAACCACAAAAAGGCAACTCATGAAATAGGGAACTTGGATACATTGTTCATACAATTCTCAAGTGGATATATAATAGCATATACTGTATATATATGAATACAGGATTCATTTCTCCTCCTTGGTTAGAATTCAGAGAGGGTGGCAGTTCTGTGAACATTCCTTTGGGTCGTAAACGCCGTTATCTAAGAACACCAGTGATGTTAGTTTTGGTCTCTTTTCACTCCAAAGATGGAAAACATAGTAAACTATATTTTTCATTAACTTCTTACATATATTTGGCTCGAGCAAGTTGAGCGATTTCGTTTAATACCCATCACTCCGTGTTTGTTACGCATACAAGGATATATATAAACTCTTAGACCTTTATAGAAGTCCGCAAGGTTCAACTACATAACTAACAGTCCTAGATAGACAGGATACAGTATAAACTTCAAACGTACAGGAATACATCATGTTTACATTTCATAATCACTCATTTCTGGGTTTTAATGTTATAGATGCATATATGTGTGTGTGTGTGTGTGTGTGTGTGAGTGTGTGTTGTCCATTTGCGCATCTGGCATTCCTTCCTCGCTGGGGGGGGGGGGGTTTGGAGATAACGGTCTTCTTGGATGTTGGCTCGCGAACAAATCAGGATCGCGCGAGGATCTCTGTGGGGACTCATTACGCTGTAAAGGTGTCACAAACTAATCTACCCTCCAGACTGGCTGGCGCTAACGGAAGATTTAGAATTGGAAGAGTCATAGGTTGGGGCTTTAGAAACCCCTGTTAACGTGTGTTTATTGTGTTAAACCATGCTGACTCCATGATTCTGCGCTCATACCCTACATTCCCCCTTTTCGTCGGATGACGTCTCTGTGGAGACATCATCGGACGACAATCATCACAATGGCGGATGGCAGGTGAATCATGAGGGTTTTGTAGCAGGTGGTTATTGAGGCTGAGGGCTCAGCTCGATGAGATTCAAAGCGGTGTCTGGTGTGATCCCCTCTTTCCGGGGGGTTCCGTCGGAAACCTCCAGACACGGCTTTCGTGAGCTTGGCTGTCGATGTTCGCATCTCGTTGAGCCTCCTATACAGGATGAAGGCCAGGCCTAGTGACAGGATGTGGCTGACTACCATAGAGATACACAGCGCGGTGTCGGCTGCGGTCCAGGCTTGGACAACAGGTGAGGTGTATTTGTAGAGGGTCAGTTGGCGTGGTGACGGCGGAAGCCAGCACCGTTTGGACAAGGCTTAAGGGTATCAGGTACGGTGGAATCCTTCCCCTGGCTAGGCTGTCAATGGAAGAGCTCACCTCCCGCAGCATGTCTGCCATCAGGGCTGTGACCAGCTGAGTTTGAGCAAAGTCATTCTGGAAAACCGTAAACAGCTGTTTCATAGAGTTCACGGTCTGGTTCAGCAGGACGCTGTGAGTGTTGAGAACCACCACAGTTCCCCTCAAAGTCTTGCCGATGGTCTGAAGGGAGGCACTTTGTGTGTTGAGTTGCTCTTTTATCTGTGGGATTTCAGTCCGGATTTCGGCCACGTGCCGTCTCACGGTGGCTAAGTTCACTGAGTTGACACTAGACATACCGATGTTAAACAGAGTTCCGACGGCAGCGGCGGCTCCGAGCAAAGCTCCAAGGAACCGTTTGGAGCGGCGGTTGTGTCCACTTAGCTCCGCTTGTGTGACAGTCATTTTCTCAAGTTGGTTGAGCATGTGCCTGACATCGGCCTCAGCGTGAGTGAGGGAGTCCTCTGTCCATCGGGCACCGGCCCAACTGTATTGGGCCACTGCGCTGGGGTAATGTGCTCTGTAAACATTACGCGGGTCTAGTCGAACATATACTTTCTGGGTGTGGGTCCGGCAGTTGGTGATCAGGAGTCCCGGTTGTTCCCTCAGGACGATGCCTGATGCCGGACCTGGTGAGATGATCTCCGATTGCGGCTGGCCTCTGGTCGACTGAAGGCACAGGATGGCAAACCACAGCAGCATCCTGGTAAAAGTGAAAGGGAGAGAGAAAGAGAAAGGGAGGAAAAATTTCAGCGAGTGTCGTCCTTGGTTGGCTAGGACAGTCTTTCCGCTTTTGAGGACGCCGGTATGCCACTTGGTTCGGTGTCTTGCAAGTGTCTCTGGTGCTGCGGTGTGCAGCACATGGTGCGTCATGGGCATACATTGGCATGACCCCCCTTTTGCACTGTGGCACCACAAGCTGTGGCGCAGTGATGGCATCAGGTGCAGAACGCTGAATGTTGTCTTGTGCACGCAGCATGTGCCGGTAGACGTCGGTTGTCTGGGGCATTGGTTGTCGGTGGGTGCAGACGGCGTTCGTGGGTGGTTGGAGGGGTATGAGAGGTGGTTTCTCATAGTGTCCATTGTTTGTCATAGTCTTTGGTAAGCTGGAATGTTAAGGTCAGGTTAAGCAGAGGCTCTGTGACATTTTGTCGCACTTGGGGTGAGACTAATGCATGACCCTAAAAGTTCAGAACCAAGGTTTAATGGGTTCGCTAGGAATGTAGCATAAAGCTATGCGTTTCACGTGTATCTAGCTAGTGAAGTGTGTCTTGTATCCTTATCATCTTAGCTGTGGATGTTAGGAGGCTAAGACTTATGTGGTTCCGAGAGTATTTCCCGGAAAGGGCATAGCCGAGATGAAATAACTGACTTAAGATGGTTCTTATGACTAAATTATTTCTCAGGACTTAACTAGTGGTTCACTACGGCTTGACGAAGTGAATGATAGGGGGAAAAAGGACAGCTTTCCTATTCAAATTAGGCTTATTATCAATCCTCAGGACTATAGTTATGCCCTAGTAATCGTTGAAATTACTTGTGTTGCAGGGTCATAAAAATTAGTGCACTTGTTGAAAATAAACAAAATCACAAATAAAGGTGTCTCTGTTTCCTTTCTGGGCCCTATGGGAAATGGAACCACATTCCAACAAGAGAGGAAATGGAATTGAATCATATAGATGACCGAAAAGACAAGGTAATAGCTGAATGCTATTATTATTAAAGTAAAAATAAAAATAAAACGTGGGTGAGTGGTCAAAACAGCGGGAATGATCTGAATGTGAGAATAGTCAGTAGCACTAGTGACTAAACTTTGAATTCGCTTGGACCAACACTCGATGGTGGGTTACAGCGGTTGCGTGTTCACGACCACTCTGTGTGTCCCTTCAAATGTTTAGACAACCTGCTGATGAAAATTCTCATTACTATACAGATTCTTCTCTAGCTACACATTTTACATGTACTTAAGCTTAAGTTTAATTGGCGATTTAGCCTACAGTGCTCAGCAAGGCCTATGCCTAAACTAGTGAAGGTGAACTTTAGCTGAGCAGAATTGAAAGTACGGAAAGTGAAGAATTACAAACCCTAACTGGGGTTAAGGAAAGTATTCTAGAATACTTTGGGCTGTATAAACAGCAGCTGTAATTAAGGCTTAAAGTAAATGATGCTAACTGTAGAAGTTATTATTTAGCTAAGCCTAAGCGGGATGGATGTTAGGTTAGGTTAGCCTAGCCTAAGCTAGATGGATGCTAGGTTAGGTTAGCTTAGCCTAAGCTGGATGGATGGATGCTAGGTTAGGTTAGCTTAGCCTAAGCTGGATGGACGCTAGGTTAGGTTAGCTTAGCCACCTAGGCTGGTTTGTTTACAACGTGACATCACGAGTTAGCACTTCCTGTGACAAGTCATTGTCATGGGAACTAGAGCATGTCAGAACAATTCGACAGTACCTGAAGAATGTCTGCACCTTTTAACGGGTTAAAAGGGTTATAAGGGGGCGCCTATACTTTAAAGTCTTTTGAGAACTTGACGTTACATTAAGTAAAATGCGACTGTGTTTTGGCATTTGCTAGTTTTACTCATGTAACTCTTCTCTTTACTTAACACAACTTATTCTATTTGTTTACCGAGTAAGGAAATAGATTTGCTGTAAGTCAAAGGTTGTCTAAGCATCTATAGTTACGTCCCTCTCATGCACAAATGCTGGCTCTTCAGCGAGTGAACAGTTTTGATCGCTAGGTAGCTCTCTGCTTGTAGATGCAGCTAAAATTTTTAGGTGAATTACATCAATCTAACAATAATTTGTAAGGCCTTTACATTGTAGAAAGGGGAGCATCACCCAGGTCTACGTATATATAACACTGTCCTGAGCTTCCTTTGTCAGAAACAGGTTTAGCAATACTGCAATTTGGATTTCTTTAACCAAAGCAGGATAGATATCGGTACAGTTTACAAGCTGCTGAGATGAGATTTTTTTTTTTTTTTTGTCAAACAGACTTACGCTTTACTGCTGAACTTACTTATATTAGTTGGAAATCTAAGACTCTTTCACTTACAGTAGAGATGTCAATTCCAGCTATTGTTTTATCTGCATTTAGACAAGCCAGCAACCAGTGATCAAAATGCTTATCGCATGTTGTGTTCCGTTTGGATTGCAATGATCAAATTAAACCTGTAGGTTAACAGTAGTTTCAACTCAGGTGGTTTTCCTACACTATGGCGTCAAGGTGACGTATGCCTTATTTGGAGCTAGGGTTTCCTGTAACCCTTTATTGTCATGGAAACTAATGTTTAGCAGTGTCATTTCAACCAGCATGTAGCAAATGTTTGTTTCGAAAAAGTTGTGCATAGTGTGTTGGCAGGTGAGGCATACACGTCCATTCAAGATTTTCTTTAAATCAGTTAAATTCTAAATTGTCTAATGCAGAGTCTTGCTTCTCTTCGAGCACACATTTTCATCTACTTTAAAAGTTTTATGTTTTATGCTGACCAGGGACCCTTTTACAGAGTCTTGCATTATGTTCATTCTGTGTGCCTTCTGGTTTTGCAGTTCGGAAACAATGGGATCTTAGGGGACCCTTTCTGAGAAGGCCTTATGTGTTAGAGGCCTTCTGTATCAGTTCACGCATCGTTGAGCAGCATTTCTTGGTCTCTGGCGAGCTGGAAGGTGCAGGGTAGTGAACTTGAATCTTGACTTGGTGCTGAGGCTGTGTACCCATGGATGGCTGCTGGAGTTCCTGGGAACTACTTGTTCGAGCCGGATGTTGTTCTGGCTGTACGACTGCACGTTCAGCTGTCACGTCTGGGGTATAAGAGTTCGATCTTTGCTCTTAGCTTTAGTGCCGAGTCTTTCAAAGGGCTGAGCTGACATTAAAGTGAGGTCTGAGCTGGTGTCTACCAGGGCTTCCAAGCTCACCTCATTTTCCAAAGTGATGGCTAGGTAGAGTTTCCGGGCCACCCCCTTTTTCGATCAGGTTCCCCAGGAGTCTTAGCGTAGGGGCTGGTGTGGTGATCGATGGGCGGTTAGGGCCGGTCTTGTGTAGTTCTCTGCGGAGACAGACAGACAAGCAGCATTTCTAGGTATTTTGGGCTTTTGGACCCAGCTGTGGGAAACTGTGCTGTGTCGCTCAGGCTGTGCAGCTGTCAGCTGTGGTGGCTGGGTGATGCTGTCATTTTGTGATGTGACGGTTAGCTCTGTGCTCTGAGGCTGACGAGCAGTGTTCTGGTTGCCTGGTTCAGGTCTTACGCTTAGACATAGGATGTCTGTCTTGTCCCTCTTGTCTCCTTTGGAAAGTCTTTTGTGAAGAAGCTCTTTCAGCGACTTCAGGGTCTCAGCTGTCTCAGATGTGGCGGCACTGTTTTTTTTTTTTTTTGATGTGGGTTCAGACTTGTGCTTACCAGTGGCATGTCGAGAGGGGTTCCGCTCTGGGCTGTCTCTGGTTGACGGTCGAGGAAGCTGCGCGCATCACGACTGGACGTGATTCTGAGCAGGTACAATCTGTCCCACGCGGTGACGTTGGTAACAGTTTGTAAGTGAAAGTCAATGTCCTGCGGATGGCGTGCACGTTGTGGCCTCCTGCATGGTTCGGAGTGAACATAGGGATGTTTCTGGCCAGCTTGTTAAGTCTTTTGGGAGCCATGCCGTGGTTAGTGGCCGGGGCTCTCCTGGAAAGGCTCTTCCCCCCTCGCTGCTGACGGGGGTTCTTGTGGGCTGGCTGGTGATGTTTTGAACAGTGGGCTTTCACCCCCCTGTACAGCTCTGGGTTCTTGGCTGAAAGGTGCGGACTGGCTGGTCAGGGAAACTTTGTGATGTGCGTTTCCCCTTCCCGGTCCTTCTGCAGTCTATAAGAGGGTTTCAACTCTGTGTGAACGGTGTCAAGTTCGTGTTCGAGATCTTGTCTCTGCTGAACGTGCTTGTGGATGGTAGCACGGGCCTCTTGCGAGTTTCTTTCGCAGGCCGTGGCTTTCGAGTCTCTTTAAGTTCAGTCTCTGCTCTTTGCAAGGGGCTTCACTTTTGTCGGAGTTTCTCGTTGAGTTCCTCTCTGGTTCTTTTCTCTGACTGCACTCTTTGGTCTATGTGCAGATGAAGATCAGATAGGGCAGTTTGAAGTCTTTCCACTTCCTTCTGTAGCTCGGGGTCGTTGTCATCCTCGGCTTGCATCCTTAGCGTTGCAACTTCGTGCTCCAGGGCGATGCGGCTCCTTTCGTGGAGACGTGCTTGTGCGATCAGCTGGCAAGTGAGGTTGACGTATCTGACCGGTCTTTGTCGTGGGAGCTTTGGCTTGGTTTGTGCGCCATCAGCCTGTCCACGTCTGCGATGCTCTTGGCTCGGGGCTCTGAGTCACTGGCGACCTTGGTCAGGAATGGAGGTTTCATGAATCTCAGCCATGTCTCCAGGTTGTCCCAGCGGGTTGTGGGACTGTAGGACCGGAACATACTGGCTTCACTGTGGGCGAGAGGAACACAACACACACACAGAGAGACCAATGGAACTAAATTGCCCCTTGGGGATTAATAAAGCTATCTGTATGCAGGTTCGTTCTACGTTTAACAAGCTATAATACGGGCTATGCCGCGTATGAAAATTTTGGTTAACTGATGCCGACAGTTAAATCATTTGGTAGGACAATTTGGGTAGGTCAGCATGGCCTGAATAAAGATTTTTAAGGGGGCGGTAGCTTAGGGGTCACCTGTTGATGCTAACGGCTTGGTTGTCAAACTATTATTCAGCGTTCCTTGTTGTCTCAGATAGGTTCTGTCTCTAAGTGAACTGAAAGGAGCAGAGCACAACAGAAAAGAGCAATGGCAAGATAGCAAAGTTTTAAGTAACATGCAACCATCCAAGATGGAAAGGTCTGTAATGAAATGGCGTTAATAGTACACAGGAAGTGTTACAGGGGAAGAGGAGGCCTAAGCCTGCGATTTGTGGCTAGGAGAGTAGGAGGGAGCCAAACACTTCAATGACCGGGGGAATCTCTAGATTCTGTGGCCAATACTAAGTGATGGATTTAATACCTTTTCTAGTTTCCCTGGGGTGAACTGAGGTCATTCGGGTTGGAGTCAGCATTTTGGTTGGTCTCTCTGTCGTCCCCAAACACTTGACAGCAGTGTCCCGGGCCCTTCCGCATATCTGTACCGATGTGTGCCCTCACGCAACCCGACCTTGAACACAACCGGCAGTGCCAAATTGGTGATGTCGTGTTGCGGGCTGCACCAACGGAGAAATACAGGAAAGTCCGAGACCCGTGCTCAGTCAGCGCTGGTGACGCAGGTCAGACGAACCAGCCAGCTGGACCCCAAGCAGAGATGACTGTCAAATCACCACAGCACGAGAGAAATTTCTACCTACAAACACAAAACAGGATGAAGGACAAGTGAACCTCAACGTGAATTAAAGTTCTCTCTATCTAAATCAAATTGAGTGTCTATTTTTTGTAGAAAAATCAAAGGCAACTGTTTTACTAAAATTATGGTACAAACAAAAAGGGAATTATGACAATGTTAATTATCAGAACAACCTAGCCTCCATTCAGAGAAGAGATTAAGTGCAGCAGGAAGAGCACAGGAGGAAGCAAGCTGTAGTGGCGCGTTTGGGCCACTAAGGGTTTGGGCCACTTCCTCCTAGTGGTCAACCTGGCTGACAGAGAACTTGATTTAAATTGCATTCAAACTGGTTTAAATACAATTCAAATCAAGCGTATGCATAGATGTTAAGTAACTTCTAGAATAGTAAGGATACAGTTGTCATAACGTATCAAATACATAAAGTAACGTATCAAATCAAAATTATTAAAAATAATTTGAAAAAGGAAATATAGTAATAAAGCCATAAAACCATTCCCAACAGGAAAGGAGACTTAATTCAAATTGATCTTGAAATTTGTTTGTTTCAAACCAAATTTGATTAAGTGTAGGAAATTAAAGGTTGGCATTATATTTGATGATGATCACGACTACGGTGAGGTATCAATGATAATAACCAAAATAAAACCAACTGGGAGAAAGCCACTTCAGAAAAGAATGATTGTTAGGAACTAAGTGATGAGCTGACGTAGAGGGGGGAGGCCACAAGGGGCGCATTCCTCCTAAGTGGTCATCAGAAACTGTAACTGCTTACTTTTAAATTTTAAATTCAACTGTGGTTTGAACCAAATTCAAAATAAGTGTACACAGTCGGGAGTGAAATCATGTTAGTAAAACTGGAACTTGCACATGCATTGAAAGTTAGAAACACAATTTCAGAAATTCACTGGAAAAATCTGAAATTGTGATGAGAGAGATTGTTTAGGAAAAGACGGCCTCGTTACTAGTGTCCACGAGATGGCGCCATTTCGCTCATGGAGGGTAAAGTCAGGGGGCGGTGCGTAATTCGAGAACTGTCAAGCACTTAGGCCTCAGTGCTGCCCTCTAGTGTTTGTCAGCGGAATAACAACCACCCTGCTTCCATGTGTGATTCACATTTGAGCGTGCAGACGCTTTGTTTTCTGTAAGATCACACTTATTCAAAATAAAATCTCAGCGTTTTTTTTTTTTCAGCTATATTTCACAAAACGGCGTGGCAGGAATTTTTTCTACACACACACATAGGGACAACCGGAATTAGGCATCGGTTTTTCAATTCCCACATAAACAATTAGCGCTATTATTCACACGTGTTCGCTTATGAATTTTAAACCTCGGCGGGTTTTTTCTATTCGACACACGTGTGCACGGAAGGATTTCTTCGCTTCCACACACTAATATGGACAACAGGAATTATACGTCTGTCGTTCGGATCCAAATAACATTTATCAAATATCACTTATGATTAAAAATGTTTTTCGGTTTTGGATTTTTTGGTGCTATATTTTAACAAACACGTCTGGCAGGATTGCTTCGCTGCGTCGTGCCAAAATAAAACAGGAAATATTCGTCTGTTTTTTCGACTCCCATGACATATTATCAAATAGCACTTATGATTAAATATGCTTTAGGTTTTTTACAATTGAGTAGCTACGTCAATGTTTAACCAGGAGTTCATCGTTAATCTAACGATTATAATATCAGGCCTTTCTTAAGAATAGTGAAAGAGCATCGTTTCACTAAATCTAGTCTTCACCCTGACAGAAGAATCTCGTTCGGACAGGGGAGTTTAACATTAAAATGTCACAATTCAAAAGAGGTTTCTTTGTCTTTTGTTGGACAAATTTAATACTATGAAACTGCAGTTTTACTTTTAGTTATTAACAATGGCAAAAGGAATGTTAGACATTATTTTGCAGCTGTTAATGTGCTGAACTGGACTCGGCTTTGTGCCTTTAATCAGTCAGCCAGTGAGTTCGCGTTGCGTTCGCTCACTCGAGGCGCGCGTACATTATTAAATCACAATATAGACATCGATTGAAACTGAATTGCTCAAAAACAAGTTTAAAATGTGCCTGCATTATTCTCCACCATTATGTAAAGACTCTGGGGCAGATCTAATCCGTGGGGAATTTGCATATCATAATTAATAATTGGTAATTAATAATTATTCATACATGTTTGGATTAGATCAGTCTTACATGTTAATAAAACTCCCGATAAGGGATGATATGTAATTTTACCTGCATGCATGCTTGTGTATCCTTGCACTTAACCACAAGTTGATTGCAATTACCTGCACGGACCACGTTTTACAAACCAGGCAAAATTAATTAGCTCAATTGTCAGACTAATATCTGTGGGAATCCACAATATCATCTTACTTTATAGGATTTCAGGAAAAGCAATTCTGTGGCCACAAGAATTGGGTTTCCTGCCCTATAAACACATA
Organism: Siphateles boraxobius; assembly: GCF_051911475.1. Taxonomy (NCBI): domain Eukaryota; kingdom Metazoa; phylum Chordata; class Actinopteri; order Cypriniformes; family Leuciscidae; genus Siphateles; species Siphateles boraxobius. Next base: position 94,051 of record NW_027508773.1, read on the forward strand.
CTCTTTAAAGTATCTTTAATTTGTAAGCTTGTTGCTATAAGATCTTTTGGCACTTAAGGGACTTAAATGAGCAAAAAGGCAGTACATCAATCAGATGAATATAATGAATTTAATAAGGCAGAACTACTTATGTATTTACTACGGTTACATGGGATATATGTATTTACAAACATAATAAACAACAATACACGATAAGGCATCGATGAATGAGAAATGCATAGAGTGTGGACAATGGAAACACGTGTGAGAGGGGAAGGGACAGAGAGAGAGAGAGAGAGAGAGAGAGAGAGAGCATTGGCAACATTCCCCTGACAGTCCCCTGCCTGTGACAACACGAAAACATCATCTTAATGCTTCTTAGAAGCTCTATAAAGAGATATACTTAAGTTTCTGGGTCTCTCTGTGTCGCGGCATTCCTGCGCGTGCGTGAGCGGAGTCCTTTAGGAAGCGTCACTGGGTGCTGCTTGGCGCGCGTTGAACGGAGTTTCCAAGTCTTTGGGGTAACATTACCAAAGGAAAATAGTTCGGCTAAGTTTGTTTCACTTTGTGGAAGTGAACAGAGTCGACTACGGAAAACAAAACTTTGACTAACAAAGAAAAGAAATAAAGATCTCTACGGGGAAATCACGCGGAGTTAACGTCACATCTTCGCATGGCTGGTGAAGAAGTGTGTGTGCGTCTCTCGCCACATGGTCACGTGCGCGTGTTTATCCTTCAAAACGAGCGCGCGCTCGTTTAAAGGTCCCTTGTAGATGGATTTGCTGAAGAGATATGTCACGCGGTGTTCTTTTCACTCGTCGATTGGAATTAAACACGGAGACTTATCTAAGACTGAAAAACACAAACTAAACTAGAAACAAATAAAAGAAAGGCGAAGAGCTCGCCCGGAGGCGAGACCCTACATTTTTGACAGTCAGAGTAACAGAGAGACGAGCGCAGGGGGGAAGCGTCATTTATCACCTTGGAGAAATCCGGCCTCTTCCTGTTGACTTGGCCAATTAGAGGGTTGGAATTTCACAGGCGGGACTTTGGTTTTTATTGCTCTTTGTCTAAGAGAGAGACATTTGAAACCGACGAAATTAGGGTGTTTAAGAGCAGAATCTTCACAATTCTTATAATACTAATGTGTCACAAGTTTAGCAAAATGTAATGTCAATTAACAAATGGGGAATGAAGATTGGAGTTTATCAAGACCAAACTTGCCACAAATGGATTTGGTTAAACATTAGTTGGCCAAGTTTAAAACATTATCGCATTAGAGTTGTCGAGAAACATAGACCAAACCACAAAAAGGCAACTCATGAAATAGGGAACTTGGATACATTGTTCATACAATTCTCAAGTGGATATATAATAGCATATACTGTATATATATGAATACAGGATTCATTTCTCCTCCTTGGTTAGAATTCAGAGAGGGTGGCAGTTCTGTGAACATTCCTTTGGGTCGTAAACGCCGTTATCTAAGAACACCAGTGATGTTAGTTTTGGTCTCTTTTCACTCCAAAGATGGAAAACATAGTAAACTATATTTTTCATTAACTTCTTACATATATTTGGCTCGAGCAAGTTGAGCGATTTCGTTTAATACCCATCACTCCGTGTTTGTTACGCATACAAGGATATATATAAACTCTTAGACCTTTATAGAAGTCCGCAAGGTTCAACTACATAACTAACAGTCCTAGATAGACAGGATACAGTATAAACTTCAAACGTACAGGAATACATCATGTTTACATTTCATAATCACTCATTTCTGGGTTTTAATGTTATAGATGCATATATGTGTGTGTGTGTGTGTGTGTGTGTGAGTGTGTGTTGTCCATTTGCGCATCTGGCATTCCTTCCTCGCTGGGGGGGGGGGGGGTTTGGAGATAACGGTCTTCTTGGATGTTGGCTCGCGAACAAATCAGGATCGCGCGAGGATCTCTGTGGGGACTCATTACGCTGTAAAGGTGTCACAAACTAATCTACCCTCCAGACTGGCTGGCGCTAACGGAAGATTTAGAATTGGAAGAGTCATAGGTTGGGGCTTTAGAAACCCCTGTTAACGTGTGTTTATTGTGTTAAACCATGCTGACTCCATGATTCTGCGCTCATACCCTACAAGGGTTTCAGGAGGGAGACATGAAATGAAAGAGAAATTTAGTAGTGAGGTGGAAGGTTGAGCCTCTAGGTGAACTTGTTGACCTGCCTCTGCACAGTGAAGGGACCTATGTAGTGGGGACTCAGCATACGGCAGGGCAGGCAAAGACTGATGTCATGGGTGGAGAGCCAAACCCTTTGTTCCGGCTGGTATTGGGTGGCTTCAGCTCTACGGATTTCTGCTTGGGGTTGGTGTCTTCGCATTGCCCGCTGGAGATGCACATGTGCTGGGTCCCATACCCTCTCACTCTCCTCGAACCAGTGATTGACCACTGGAACCTCCGAGGGTTCTCTGGACTACGGGAAGAGAGGAGGTTGGTAACCCGAGGATACATTGGAACGGAGTAAGCCCAGTGGTGGATTGGCGCAGGGAATTCTGGGCATACTCTGCCCAGGGGAGGTAGCGGCTCCAGCTGTCTTGGTGCTGGTGGCAGTATGACTGCAGGTATCTCCCGATCTCCTGGATCCTGTGCTCAGTCTGGCCATTGGTTTGCGGATGGTAAACTGATGATAGATTCACTGAGACGCCGAGGAGTTTGATGAAGGCCTTCCACACCCGGGAGATGAACTGGGGACCTCTATCCGATGCTATTTCTTCTGGTAGACTATAATGATGGAATACTTGTTGGAACACAGAGGAGTTCTGCGGCTTCGAATGCTGTGGGCAGGCCATTTATAGGGATGAGTTTACAGGCCTTGGAGAAGCGGTCGACAACAACAAGTACACAGGTGTGTGTATTTGCAACGACAACTCCTGTTTTATAGACAAGACAAGTAGTTTGTTTAGGCATGGTTTGTAAGGAATTACAAACCTGCGCACATATATTCAAACGCACATAACTATAGAATCAATTCTTAATGCGCATGTGAACGCCATCAGCGTCTATGACAGGTTCACGTTTAAAGTCTGTTTAGAGAGAACGGTGTCGTCTTAGCGGCCCCTAATTTAATAACAAATGATCATTTAGACGGAAGTGAATCAATCAAAACTAACTTTAGCTGGAAAAAACATTTTTCAAGAACCACTATAAAACCAAACCAATCTCTGTTACCTTAAATTATATGTTTATCTCTGTAAAGCTGCTTTGAAACAATCTACATTGTTAAAAGCGCTATATAAATGAGGATGACAAATACACCAAGCCTTAAGACCTTCAACAAATGAGTAGCATCCTGTATACAGGAGGGAAGTTGTTGAGCCAGTGGCTTGATGTGTAAATGTCTATAAATTGCGAGGCTGGCTCTGTGAGAGAACCATTAGACGATATGAAAGGCCTACCCGGAGGAGATTCGAGAGACTTATGGACCTTTGGGAGCATATAGAAGGTTGGTATTCTAGGATGTTGACATAGGAGGAAATCATGCTCCTGTTTTGAAATCCACCCAGTACCCTTAGCTGTAAGCAACAGTTCTTTTAATTTCTCTCTTGTGTTGTCTATTGGATTGGACAGCTGCCATTGATAGTAGTCTTGATTGTTTAGTTGTCTTAAGTGACATGAGAGTTCCAGACAACTGCCTTTTAGTCACATTAGATGTGTAGTCCCTTTACACAAATATTGCTCATGATGATGGATTGAAAGCTTTGCAACATTTTCTAATGAATAGGCCTACAGACTCTTTGCCTCCCTCTGAATTCATTATTCAGCTCACTGAAGGGACACAAAATAATGTTTTCCTTTTCCTAGACCTACTACACATTCAGGTTCGGGGCACTGCAATGGGTGCATGCTTTGCCCCTAACTATGCTAACCTTTTTTTAGGTTTGTGGGAGAGGGATTTTGTCTATTTAAACAGCTATAATGAAAAGAAAAAATTCTTCAAGCGGTCTCCCACATACACAATAGGCTAGTACCTAGTCATCTTCCTGCCAAAAAAACAGATTACTTCGCTTCACAGACAGTTAAAAGGTACTTACAAATGTGGTTCTTGCAATCACTGTTCCAATATTAAAGAATGCAAACAATTCTGTAATTCCAAGACAAATAAGATGTATAACATAAAGTATTCATTAATTGCAATACTACTTTTGTGGTATACAGGTTATTGTGTAAATGTCGATGCTTTTATGTAGGCCGGACCAAGAGATGTCTCAAAGACAGAGTATCGGAGCATAAAAATGCCATTAGAAAAGCTAATTTGGATTATCCTATGACAAAACACTTCCAAAATGTGCACAATAGTAATCCAGAAGGCCTAATGGTTGAGGATTTAGAAACAATCAAAAAGAATATTTGGGGTGGTGACCGATGAAAATTACTTTTACAGGGAGAAACATTTTCTTTATATGATTTACAGGCCATAGTGTACCCTGGGTTGAATGAAGAAATAGATTTCAGTCCTTTTTTGTGATAATTTTTTCTGTATATACATTTGTTTTTGGATTCAATTTGCAATGTAGTCATCTAGTCAAGTCATCCTCATTTATATAGCGCTTTTAACAATGTAGATTATTTCAAAGCAGCTTTACAGAGATAAACATATAATTTAAGGTAACAGAGATTGGTTTGGTTTTATAGTGGCTCTTGAAAAATGTTTTTTCTAGCTAAAGTTAGTTTTGATTGATTCACTTCCGTCTAAATCATCATTTGTTATTAAATTAGGGGCCGCTAAGACGACACTGTTCTCTCTAAACAGACTTTAAACGTGAACCTATGATAGACGCTGATGGCGTTCACATGCGCATTAAGAATTGATTCTATAGTTATGTGCGTTCTAACTATAGTGGACTCTCTCTGTATGTCTATGTATTATTTTGGCATGCTTCATGTGGTAACTCGCCATGTCACTCAGGTTTTTCTAATTAGCGAACACAAAAGGGGAAATTGTTTGTTTGGAAAGCACACCCTGAAGAATGGTGTTTGTGCCGCTATGCGTGGGTTGCTTCCCCCTATGTCTTTTAATTTTCTATTATGAAATAGACAGTAAATAAAGGCTTTTTAAATCATTTTTAAGAAGAGCGCCTTGGATTTTTTATTTTTTACACAGGTGTCCCTTAGGACCTCCTGGTGGAGCAGGTTCGGTGCTGGTGGCTTGGAGGATCTGATCATCGAGGGACCATTGGATTGGGCTAACTACCATGTCTGGAGGGAGAACTGGTTCTAGAGGACAGGTTTCAGGTTCAGGATGATACAGACAGGATAAGGCATCCGCCTTGTAATTCTTGGTACCGGGTTGGTAAGTTACAGTGAAATCGAACCGTGTGAAGAATAGCGCCCAACGGGCTAGTCGTGAGTTGAGGCACTTGGCCCTCTCGGAGATACTCTAGGTTCCGGTGATCGGTGATGACCTTGAAGCGGTGATGAGCTCCCTCCAGGCAGTGTCTCCATTCCTCCAAGACGAGCTTGATGGCAAGCAGTTCATGATTTCCGATGTTGTAGTTCTGGTCCGCCAGTGACAGCTCCTTGAATTGAAGGCACATGGATGGAGTCGAGGAGACTCACCCTGCCGCTGGGATAGCACCGCTCCAACCCCGGTGGTAGACGGATCAACTTCGACCACGAAGGGGAGTTCTGGATTGGGGCGCACCAGGATTGGAGCAGTCATGAAGGCACCCTTCAGGTGTTGAAAGGCTGTGGTGGCCAAGGGGTGTCAGGACAGAGACTTGGGCCGGTTCCTGAGAAGTCAGGTGAGCTGAGGAGACTGTAACTCTGGATTAATCTGCGATAGAATGAAAACGAGAAAACAAAAAAACAAAACAAAACAAAACTAGAGGTATTTCGCATTTCATGGAAAGAGAGCACGATTACATACAGAGAGGAATTAAAAGCTGCTAAATCTGCTTATTTTTCAACACTATTAGAAGAAATAAACAAAACCCTAGGTATTTATTTGAAACAGTGGCTAAACTAACGAAAAACAAAGCTTCAAGCCCAGACGTTTCCAAGCAGCACAGCAGTAATGACTTTATGAACTTTGCAACCTTTGCAATTATAACTATGCAACCGTCTACTACATTATTGCATCAGGCACTGCACTGTAGTCTCCCTGATGAAAAATTCGATTAATTAATTGCTATAAGAGAGGAAGAATTTTCTAAACTCGTTAAATCATCTTAATCGACAACATGTATGTTAGACCCATGTATGTTACCAGAGCCTATAACGACTCAAATGTATTCTTCTGGATGTGTAATAAATCGGTCAGCATCAGCCCGCCCCTTTTTCCTAATATGTTTTCTGTGTATATCAAATCTAGAGCGCTACACGCGTAGCGCTCTAGAATCTTTGCTGTGTATGTTCAAACAACTCACTCGTCTCGCAAGTTGAGCTGGCAATGTTTTACAGATGGTCTTGAAGTGGTAAGTGGGCAAAGCAACAAATCGGCATTGAATTAGTTATCAGATGATATTAAAAGGTAGTGGGATTATTTGTGACCAGTCACGGAAACTAGGGACACAAGTCGGTTCTGGGGCATTTTGAGTTATTCATAGATTCTGAGAGTGTAATATCCAAGCTTTCCAACGATGTGTAACATGTGGAAATCTGATAATATTTGGAGAAGTTGTGGCAATTTTAAAGTAGGCACTTAAAAAAGCTCAAAGAGGAGAAAACGAGCTAAAGATTGTGCAGTTCTCACCTGTCTCTGCTGCTGGGGGTGACAATAGGGCTCATTTACATCTCATTTAGATAAGCCATACCCCCTGTAAAGCTCCTCCATGTGCTTTACAGCTTTTTTTACACTTCGAATGAGTGCACTTCTGCCGCACTAGGCGAAAAACAATTGTGCTGCCCCTCTATTTGCAACGTACCAGCAACAACACACAAAGACCAATAATGCCATATAGCCTGCATATAACGCGAAACCAGCAACAACACATAAAGACCAATATGCCATATACATATAACGCAAAACCAGCAACAACACACAAAGACCAATATGCCATATAGCCTGCATATAACGCAAAACCAGCAACAACACACAAAGGCCAATATGCCATATACATACAGTATAACGCAAAACCAGCAACAACACACAAAGACCAATATGCCATATACATATAACGCAAAACCAACAACAACAAACAAAGACCAATAAGCCATAGGCCTACATATAGCGCAAATAGTACGCAACGCTCGTGTGCCCAAAATGTCAACAATATTAAAGTTTATGTAGGAGGCAAATGCCTGCTGGCATTTTTCTTTAAGCAGTCATTTCTGCAATTTTCCAAATAATCACATTTCACCTCCTCAAATTACTGTTGCAAATCTCTTTACACCACTTTCTTATGTGCGTATACACACACAAATGAAATGTCCGCAAGCACATTATATCATCAGCAGGTTCAGCATCTTAAATAACGACTAAAGAGCAAATGAAGCTTAACTTACATTTCAGAAACACGCACGGCAGGCCTTCATCGCAGCAGCAAAGGTCTTAACTGCATCCTCTATTTCGATTCTCCGTCACATATGAAACAGCCAGCCACCGCTGTCAGCGAGCCGAGCCGCCGTATTGAAGCACTGAGGGCGAGCGCGCTGCGCCCATACCTCCGGTTCAGTTTCCCGAGCCCACGAAGTGCGGCGAAAACATTTTCGGTGTAACTGCCAGACGGTTCATCTCGTCTGCGACAATCTTTGCGGCATCCATCTTCATTGAATTTTGATATCAGAGAGAGCTGGCCAGAGCACAGCATAATAAGTAGCCATGTGGTTGACTTGGAGGGCGGGGGCAAAAGCGCCGGGTTATTCAGTATGGAAATACACACAGACAATGACACGCCACGCCCCTACTGCATGCTAGAATCTCCGAAAACAAGCCGATTTCAACCTCAAAATGTAAGCTTTTAAATATACCAATACTGCTATCTCAAACATGGAGAGGCTTCTTCGTGATTTCAATTAACAGATTCTCCAAAAAATTGAAAATCACCAATTTTGAAAAAAAACTCTTCTTTCTCATTTTGCTCGAAAGTTGTGCTGCCGACTTGTGTCCCTGGTTTCTGTGACGGGTCACATTTGTGGTTGACCTGGAAATTTTAACCTGATCAAAAAGTTATGGATTTGATATTAGCTGTGAATTCAGAGCATTAACTTAAGTTGTGTCAGTGTAACGTTATCGATAGCTAGCCTAGTCTAACCGTAAACTATTTGGCTAACGTTACTGCCTGCCGTACAAAGCCAATAAGCCATAGTAATGTTATCTGATCGGTTTTGAAACATCTGTTCTGTTTTGTCTTGTGTCAAAGTCTCCAGCTGGTTCAATTGTTTTCAGTTTCATTGAAACGAGGGTGTTACATTTGTTGTAGGCTAACTGCAAAATCCAAACTATAGTTATCAAGGCATCGACTTGATGTTTCTCCCATAGACTGTTATTCACAGTTCTTCACGGATCAGCTAATTCTAATGCAGTGAAAAAGATAGGCTACCCGTTCGAAAGCTACAGCATAGTTGTTATACAGATTTATACTTATTATCATCAGGTCACTTTACTTGCTCATTGTTCGCAAGTAGCAACTTACAAATGAGGTACTACTTGCCATAATACAACAGTAATGCAGTAATACAAAATATATTATTATCATTAGTAAAAGAGTATGGCAGTACAATGATAGATTCAATGCCTCAATATATATTATTCAAATAGTATGCCAGTAAGATAATATATATATATTAGTGCTGGGCCGTTATCGGCGTTAACGTGCTGCGTTAACGTGAGACTCTTATCGGGCGATAAAAAAAATATCGCCGTTACTCTATTCTCAAAGTTGGGTTGGGATCATAAAATAGCTTCTTCGAATATTGTTATATTTTCGCGGAATTTATAATGTGTAGCCTAGTATATTTGACATAATTGACGCCGCGCCCACTGTCACAGATCGTGCAGCAGAGTATTTTCCTGTCAGGGACACATGGTGTATACTTTTACATGTTACGTTGGGCGACGTTCCTCTCGTTACTTTATTTTAATGCAATTACATGTTGTTAATTCCAAGTGCGCTGTATCTTTGTATGGGCTCAATTTACAAATGAATCACTCTTTTGAGTCGATTCTGTTCAAAGACTTCATGAAACAAGTTGGCAGATCTGTCTAAATCGGTTGGCGAATCAGTCTGAATGATCTGTTCAGTTCCTGCACGCACTGAATCACTGAAGCGCATTCAATCACACTCGACTCGGATTCGTAACAGGAAGATTTAAGAACATCAAGAGCGTTGGATGAAGTGGCCGTGGATCTACAGTTTAGTCTAGTGAAAGCAAATCTGCAAATGCATCATATTTTTGCGAGCGATGAAGATCTTTATTAGTTGAACATCTTCGTATGCTGTCTGTGAATGAATGATTCCACAGGACAATACATTCGATTTCATTTCATTCAGGTAATACATTTTACAACCAAACTGATTATTACGCCACCATAACACTACTAAAAAGTATGACATTATCTGTTTTTTGGACATATACATTAATTTATAGGCTACAAAAAAACGCTTCAGAGCATCGGCGCACTGGCAAAGGTTAAAAGGTTAAATAAGCTACCATTGTGTACAGTTTATGAAATGAACACCCGCCATCCCGCCGCAACGGCTTGTATTGCGCAGGGGCATAGTCTCAATAGTTTACATTGATTGAAAACTAATTTGTTTAAAAAGGACGAGGCTATTGCCGGTAAAGGCAGGTTCACATAAAATCATTATGACATATGACATTATTTTTTGATCTAACGAGCATCTGGGTTGGCGATGCAAAAACGGACTGTAGCTACGTCGTGCTTATTGTTTTTTTCTTCTTCCAATTGTTTTTTTCTTCTTCCAATTAGCCTACTATGTAAAAAAAAACGACGAAAACATGTTACTTGTTCAATTAATAAACAGTTTGTTTGATGACAAATCGCTAAAGATGAAATTGGCCTCCCTTTCTGTCATTGTGAGTGTGCGTTTTTTTTGTTTTTTTTAACGATATTCGACTTTTGCTCCTCTATTGTCGAATGGCATTTTTGGCAGAAATTCACATCCCTACGCGAGGCGAACTATTCTCAAAGACTTACTTTTAGTCATTATCTGGGTAGCACACATATTCTGAATGCCTTTGGCAGAATTCAAATGAGCCATTTTAATCTAGATTAATCAAGATTAATTCCAAGATTACAGTGAGATTAATCTAGATTAAAAAAATGAATCTATGCCCACCTCTTATTTATATATATATATATATATATATATATATATATATATATAGCCTATATGACCACTAACATTTTAACACATGTTAAAATGAGCAGAACACTGAATTCTATTTGGTACCTACAGGTCATGATGCAGAGAAATATTTTGTCATTTTTTCAAAAGAAAAGGCCAGATAGTCACAGCCCTAATGTATCCTGTCAAGAAACTGAGAGGGCAGGTGTCACAGTCTTCGTCTGCACCGGTCTGTCTTAGTCATCTTCACTACACTTCCCAGCATCCTCTTGTCTCCACACCTGAATTCACTCCCTCAATCATCCACCTGTTCATCGTCTTAATCATCTGTGTCACCTGTCCTCACCTCGTTAGTGGACGTTTGTATCTGTATTTAGTTCTCTCTGTTCAGTCTGTCTTTGTCGGTTCTTATGTAAAGTTATAGTGTTTTGTGAGTGTACCCTCTGCCTGCCTGTACCTGTTTGTTGTTGCTTTTGAGTAAATCTTTGAATTGGAGCCTTTTTGCCTCAGCCTGTCTTCATCTACACCACAACCGTGACAGAAGAACCGACCATGAGGAAAAGGAGGGTTGGCAAGAAGGCAGATCACTGGATTTCCCAGGATGGGCGATCACTGGAGGAATATGTGGAGGTCTATATCAACCTGTATCAGGACGTGAGTAGAGATGAGGAATCTCTCAAGCAGCAATTCTGGAGTGGGATAGACGATCTACTCGCCCAGATGCTGCTGTTGGGAGATCTTCATCTCCCTTTTGTCGAGTTCATCGACCACACCTTGTGGGTTTGTGGATCCTCCCTCACTGTGGGCCCTGAGTCATGTTCTGCCGAGCCTGAGTCTGAGCCTTTTGACGACCTTCCTGAGCTTCTTCCGCCAGAGACCGTCCAGCCAGAGACCGTCCAGCCAGAGACCGTCCAGCCAGAGACCGTCCAGCCAGAGACCGTCCAGCCAGAGACCGTCCAGCCAGAGACCGTCCAGCCAGAGACCGTCCAGCCAGAGACCGTCCAGCCAGCTCTGGAGGAGGCAGTGCTCCTTGTGAGATCCATGGCTGTTTTGTGTGTGTGGGCAGCACACACATTCGTCACAGCCCATGAACCTAGCTCGAAGCCCTCTTCACCGCTGGTCCTGTCCAGCACAGAGCCTTCACCGCTGGTCCCGTCCAGCACAGAGCCTTCACCGCTGGTCCCGTCCAGCACAGAGCCTTCACCGCTGGTCCCGTCCAGCACAGAGCCTTCACCGCTGGTCCCGTCCAGCACAGAGCCTTCACCGCTGGTCCCGTCCAGCACAGAGCCTTCACCGCTGGTCCCGTCCAGCACAGAGCCTTCACCGCTGGTCCCGTCCAGCACAGAGCCTTCACCGCTGGTCCCGTCCAGCACAGAGCCTTCACCGCTGGTCCCGTCCAGCACAGAGCCTTCACCGCTGGTCCCGTCCAGCACAGAGCCTTCACCGCTGGTCCTGTCCAGCACAGAGCCTTCACCGCTGGTCCCGTCCAGCACAGAGCCTTCACCGCTGGTCCCGTCCAGCACAGAGCCTTCACCGCTGGTCCCGTCCAGCCCTTCTGAGCCTTCACCACTGGTTCCGTCCAGCATAGCCGGGCCTTCACCGCTGGTTCCGTCCAGCCCAGAGACTTGTAATGACTCTGTCACTCTCCCCATTAATTTTTTTGGGGGGGGGCCATAGGCCCTCGCCGTGGGCGCCCAAGGACCCACGGCCACCCGAAGGGGCTTCTCCGCCATGGCCGCCCGAAGGGTCCTCACCACCATGGCCGCCCGAAGGGTCCTCACCGCCATGGCCGCCCGAAGGGTCCTCACCGCCATGGCCGCCCGAAGGGTCCTCACCGCCATGGCCGCCCGAAGGGTCCGCACCGCCATGGCTGCCCGAAGGGTCCGCACCGCCATGGCCGCCCGAAGGGTCCGCACCGCCATGGCCGCCCGAAGGGTCTTCACCGCCCGGGATGCCCGAGGGTCCGACCGTTCCACCCTGGACGCCCGAGGGTTCGTCTGCTCAGCCCTGGCCACGTCCTGCTCCGCCCTGGCCACGCCCACGTCCTGCTCCGCCATGGCCACGCCCACGTCCTGCTCCGCCATGGCCATGCCCACGTCCTGCTCCGCCATGGCCGCCTGCACTTCCTGATCCGCCCTGGAGGCTTCCCGTCCCAGTTTGGCCAAGCCCTGGCCAGCCTTCAGGGCGCCCGCCCCCCCACCCCATTGATGTTCTACGGCACGAGGTCGTGCCTTGTTGAAGGGGGGCATTCTGTCACAGTCTTCGTCTGCACCGGTCTGTCTTAGTCATCTTCACTACACTTCCCAGCATCCTCTTGTCTCCACACCTGAATTCACTCCCTCAATCATCCACCTGTTCATCGTCTTAATCATCTGTGTCACCTGTCCTCACCTCGTTAGTGGACGTTTGTATCTGTATTTAGTTCTCTCTGTTCAGTCTGTCTTTGTCGGTTCTTATGTAAAGTTATAGTGTTTTGTGAGTGTACCCTCTGCCTGCCTGTACCTGTTTGTTGTTGCTTTTGAGTAAATCTTTGAATTGGAGCCTTTTTGCCTCAGCCTGTCTTCATCTACACCACAACCGTGACAGAAGAACCGACCATGAGGAAAAGGAGGGTTGGCAAGAAGGCAGATCACTGGATTTCCCAGGATGGGCGATCACTGGAGGAGTATGTGGAGGTCTACATCAACCTGTATCAGGACGTGAGTAGAGATGAGGAATCTCTCAAGCAGCAATTCTGGAGTGGGATAGACGATCTACTCGCCCAGATGCTGCTGTTGGGAGATCTTCATCTCCCTTTTGTCGAGTTCATCGACCACACCTTGTGGGTTTGTGGATCCTCCCTCACTGTGGGCCCTGAGTCATGTTCTGCCGAGCCTGAGTCTGAGCCTTTTGACGACCTTCCTGAGCTTCTTCCGCCAGAGACCGTCCAGCCAGAGACCGTCCAGCCAGAGACCGTCCAGCCAGAGACCGTCCAGCCAGAGACCGTCCAGCCAGAGACCGTCCAGCCAGAGACCGTCCTGCCAGAGACCGTCCAGCCAGAGACCGTCCAGCCAGAGACCGTCCAGCCAGAGACCGTCCAGCCAGAGACCGTCCAGCCAGAGATCGTCCAGCCAGAGACCGTCCAGCCAGAGACCGTCCAGCCAGAGACCGTCCAGCCAGCTCTGGAGGAGGCAGTGCTCCTTGTGAGATCCATGGCTGTTTTGTGTGTGTGGGCAGCACACACATTCGTCACAGCCCATGAACCTAGCTCGAAGCCCTCTTCACCGCTGGTCCCGTCCAGCACAGAGCCTTCACCGCTGGTCCCGTCCAGCACAGAGCCTTCACCGCTGGTCCCGTCCAGCACAGAGCCTTCACCGCTGGTCCCGTCCAGCCCTTCTGAGCCTTCACCGCTGGTTCCGTCCAGCATAGCCGGGCCTTCACCGCTGGTTCCGTCCAGCCCAGAGACTTGTAATGACTCTGTCACTCTCCCCATTAATTTTTTTGGGGGGGGCCATAGGCCCTCGCCGTGGGCGCCCAAGGACCCACGGCCACCCGAAGGGGCTTCTCCGCCATGGCCGCCCGAAGGGTCCTCACCGCCATGGCCGCCCGAAGGGTCCTCACCGCCATGGCCGCCCGAAGGGTCCGCACCGCCATGGCCGCCCGAAGGGTCCGCACCGCCATGGCCGCCCGAAGGGTCCGCACCGCCATGGCCGCCCGAAGGGTCCGCACCCCCATGGCCGCCCGAAGGGTCTTCACCGCCCGGGATGCCCGAGGGTCCGACCGTTCCACCCTGGACGCCCGAGGGTTCGTCTGCTCAGCCCTGGCCACGTCCTGCTCCGCCCTGGCCACGCCCACGTCCTGCTCCGCCATGGCCACGCCCACGTCCTGCTCCGCCATGGCCACGCCCACGTCCTGCTCCGCCATGGCCACGCCCACGTCCTGCTCCGCCATGGCCGCCTGCACTTCCTGATCTTAGTGAGAATTCCTATTTAGTGGTAAGGGAAGAATATGTATTGATTTGATGAATGGAAAAAAGTCAGAATTTATTAGTAGCCTACATGTAAGAAGCTTCATATGATTTAATTTCAGATTTTCAGTCAGACAGCCAAGGCTGTGAGGATTCCGCACAGATTCTGAGTGTCACACAAAGCCATGAGATTGAAGGTGATTATGTCAGGGGGAAAGTCAAGGCCGTTCTTTGTGACAATTTGATACATAATATAAACATTCTATTAGATATCAAATTATTAAGCATTGTCTACTTTGCAGAAGCAGATGCTGATTTTGTCATCCCCAGATGAGCTTTTGGCAAGGGACAGGTACATAAGGAAAGGGCCTATTGAAATGGAGGAAGACAGATATCCAAAAACTTTACATGGAAGCAAACTCAGAAGTTTCAGCAAGCCGTGGTTTGAGAAGTATCAGTGGTTAGAATACCACAAAACAAATGATGCTGCTTTTTGTTTTCCATGTCGAGTTTTTGGACACAGTGCATACCATGACAAGTTTTCTGCTGAGGGGTTTAGGGATTGGAAGACTGCTTTGGAGACAGGGAAAGGCTTTGACCGACATAATGCAAGCCAACTTCACAAAGACAACTTTCAAAAGTGGCAGATGTACTTGATAAATGATCCAGTTGATGGACAGCTGTCAGTACAGAGAGAAAACCAAATTGAGCTTAAAACAAAAGAAAGGCAGAACAGATTCCAGGCTGTCTTCAGGCTTGCAGACATAGCATCAACACTCGCCAGACTGAGATTGCCTTTTCGAGGCCATGATGAATCTGAAACGTCAAAAAACAAAGGTGTTTTCCGAGAAATAACAGGATTAGTGGCAAGATATGATGATGTACTTCATGCCCACATTGAATTGGCCAAGAAAAACCCTAAAGGTGTGCCCAGTTACCTTTCTGCACAGAGTCAGAATGAAATGATTGGCTGCATTGCAAAAGAAGTCAGAGGGAAAATAATAGATGAAGTGAAGGAAGCAAAATTATTTTCTGTGTGCCTCGACACAACTCCAGACTCAGCTAAACAGGATCAGTTGTCGGTCATTCTTCATTTTGTTGACAAAACAGCCAATATTCAGGAGTGCCTAATTGATATGGTGAACGTGAAAGATACAACTGGTATTGGTCTTGCCAGGACTCTTGTGGAGACAATAGAGAGATACAACCTTGACGTCAGCAACATCAGAGGACAGGGATATGATGGTTGTGCTGCCATGTCAGGAATATATGGGGGCGTACAAGTGATCATAAAACAGACCAATGACAAGGCATATTTCGTGAATTGCTATGCCCATCGTATGAACCTTGTTGTAGTTGATATGTGTTGTAAAAATATACCCTCCTGCAACTTCTTTGGTCTCATTGAGCAGCTCTATGTGTTTATGGAAGGTTCCACCAAAAGGCATAGCTTGTTCATTGATGTACAAAAAGAGTTGATGGGAAATGACCCCGGGAGGCCCAAGACACTGAAGTCCTTGAGTACAACAAGATGGGCAGCACGAATTGACAACTGCAGAGCACTTTTTATTACCATAGATTCTGTTGTGGAGACATTGGATCGGATTCAGACAAGTGTTGCATTTGACAGGGACACATCAGGAACTGCAATGGCACTGAGAAGAGCCTTTGATTTTGAATTCTGTTTCCATCTGGTGGCCTTAAGTAGAATTCTGTCGGTGACAGGTACACTTTCAAAATACCTTCAGGGTGAAGACATGGATATCTGCACAGCTATAGATCTTGTGAATGATTGCAAAATGGAGTTGTCTGTCTTGAGGGGGGATGAAGTTTTTAATGAGATGTGGAATGAAGCAGAAATGGTGGCATCAAAGATTGATGTTGAATGGGTGGAAAGAAGGCAACGAAAGGTTTCAAGGAGACTGGATGACAACTGGCAAAGCCAGACACAGATCAATCAAAAAGAGGAGGTGAAGGTGAATTTTTACTTTGCCACTCTTGACCTCTGAATTCAGAGCATAACTGAAAGGTTTAGCATTGAGAACCAACCTCTTCTCAAACACACAGGCTGCCTCACAAGACCATCTTTAGAGAAGATCCCAAACCTGAAACTACGAAGGGGATGTAAATTCAAATATAGCTGAAATAGAATACAAACTTCTGATACACAGATTAAATAGAGAAAACACACCGCCCTGCAAGGCTATTTATCAGTTCCTGCATCAGAATGGTCTTGTTGAAGCATATCCTGAAATTAGCAAAATGTACCAGCTCATTTTCACTCTGCCAGTCACATCATGCAGCAATGAAAGATGCTTCTCTGCGCTAAAATTCATAAAGAACAGATTGCGTACCACAATGTTGCAGGAAAGAATGGCTGATCTGATGGTGATTGCTGTTGAGGCAGAGAGGACCCAGGATGTGAACTTAGAGAGAGTGAGGGATTCCTTTTGGAGCCTTGCAGACAGACGTTAGGGTAGGCATAAAAGTGCTCTAATTTGTGGTTTTATCATCTGTGTTTTAAGTTATAGTCATATTTGTAAATTGATGCACCCGTAATTGTTGAGTGAAGAAGTTAAGATTACACTATTTAAGAAAAGGGGCAGTATTGCATATCCTAGTGTAGAAGTGAATGCCATTTTCAATATGTTTAACCATAACAGCACAAATATTTGACATGAGCACTTCTGATTAAACATACAGGGCTGCCCCTACCACCAGACGTCCCAGAGGAATGGACTTTAAGACAGAGCCCCTCTCCCTAATCTCACCACCATGATGACCTTCACCCACCTGAAGAATGGTTTTGCAACAGTTGTTACCCAGAATCATAAATCCAATGGCTATCTATAGCCCTTCTGTTTGGTTCATAGGTTAAATGTACAAGTTACAAGCTTTTCTGTTAGCTCATAAATTACTCTTTACAAGTTCCTTATTTAAAATATAATAATGAGCAGTGTAACTACAGTATTTCAATGATTTTACTAAAGTAATGTTACATATTACATTTGATTTGATTACTTTTTTAAATTTCTGTCAAATATTAACCATTTTCAAATAAACGGGGTAGTGTTAACCTTATTCAGCACTGAAATCTGTCAAACTTCTTTCAAAGTCCTTCATCACATATTAATATTAAAATAACTTAATTTCAGAGCACCACAAAGTCAGACCTCAGCACCTTTATGCACCTTTAATGTAAGATCGTTCTTACGTCACATACCAATTTAAAATCATAACATAAAAACTGCAATGGTACTGTTTTTAAAATCATGTGTAGTAGGCCTAAGGGTACAGTAAGTGTGTGTGTAAACATGCTTTAATGAAGTAGACTTCAAAAGCTTTTAAATTGAGCTTACAGTTCTTTCATCAACCTGTCTTTTACATAAACTTACAATATAGATACTTTAACTTAGTCCTCAGATAGAGGAGGGTTGCTGCTAGCTCCGTTAAGGTATTTCTGTCCCTCCCAAACTGCATTGAAATGGTATGTTTAGCAGCCAGAATTTAAAAATGTTCTGGGGGAGAAACCCGCTGACCCCTCCTAACATGATCCATATCACCCGTCAGAAAACAACTGCAACGTCTCAGATTGTGCCCCCCCCAGAATTTTGGCTTGTATGACGCCCCTGAAACCGCTTGTTAAAAAACGCAACTTGATCCTAAAGAATTAGTCAATTACAGACCGATTTTCGAATCTACCTTTTCTGTCAAAGATACTAGAAAAGACAGTATCTTCACAACTATGTTCCTTTTCAGAATGAAATGATATCTGCGAGGATTTTCGGTTTCACTTTATTTTGATGGTCCCTTTAAAACATTCTGTTGACTAAAAGTAACGTTGCACCTACATGTCTACTAAATCTCATTAGAGTGTTAGTAGAGTATTAGTAGACTGGTTAGTTGCGAAGTCGACAAGTAGTCTGTTGGGGAGCATCAAAATAAAAAGTTAGCAGATATTAAGCTGACAGTCTACGAATACTCTAATGAGAGTTAGTCGACATGTAGTTGCAAAGTTACTTATAGTCAACAGAATGTTCAAAAGAGACCATCAAAATAAAGTGTTACCGGATTTTCTATATGGATTTATACCGTACCATAGCACTGAGACAGCTCTCATTAGAGTCACAAATGATTTGCTCTTATCATCTGATCGTGGTTGTATCTCGCTATTAGTGCTA
This sequence comes from Siphateles boraxobius, assembly GCF_051911475.1. Taxonomy (NCBI): domain Eukaryota; kingdom Metazoa; phylum Chordata; class Actinopteri; order Cypriniformes; family Leuciscidae; genus Siphateles; species Siphateles boraxobius. The sequence goes on from NW_027508773.1 coordinate 112,460, forward strand.
CTCGATCTTAGTGCTGCATTTGACACTATCGACTACAACATTCTTTTAAATAGACTCGAAAATTATGTTGGCATTAGTGGTATTGCACTAGCATGGTTTAAATCATACTTATCTGACCGTTATCAGTTTGTAGCAGTAAATGAAGAGATGTCTTATCGATCAAAAGTTCAGTATGGTGTTGTTTTTTTGCAAGCACGATCAGTGAGTGGCACCTGCCAATACCTCTTAAGCAAGTCTAACTTTGTCACAAATTTTGCCTGACCAATGCGGTCAACACAATCATCTATTCTAGAAAGAGGGAAAGAGTCTGATTTAGTCAACTGATTAACTTTACGGTGATCTGTGCAGAGGAATCTGGTTTAGGAACCAAAAGGCATGGGGAACACCAGGGACTTGAACTTGGCACAGCTAAGCCATGCTCAATTAAGTACTGTGTTTCTTTCTTCATGATCTCACGTTTTACTGGGTTGATACGATAAGCATTTTGCTTCACAGGATGACGATCACCAACATCTATATCGTGCTCCAATACATTTGTCACAGTGGGCACGTCTGAAAACAGTGAAGAATACTTCCCAATCAACTGCATAAGTTCCTTTTGAGACGAACTATAGATAGGTGTGCAAATTTTAAACTAAACACTGCAAGAGTTTCAGAATTTTTCAGAGAGATGTCAGACAAACCAGCATTTCCAATTCGAAGATCATCTACACTAGGGGAATAATCTGAGGGGCCTGCACCCACAGACACAACAACAGGAGCTTGAACTGGTAGAGCCCCAAATTTCATTTTATGCCCCATCTAGGGGTAAAGGACGCAACATGAAATGAGAGAGTGGAACTGGCATTTAGGCTTAGGACGAGAAACATACAATTTTAACATATTAATATGACAGACCCTCGTTTTCCTTTTGCAGTCAGGGGTTTCTACTACATAGTCTGTGTCACTTAACTTGTCCTCAATCCTGTATGGACCTGCAAATTTAGCTTGGAGAGTTGAAGGCAAAGGCAATAATACAAGAACTTGGATCACCAGGCTCACAGTGTGTTTATCATATCTGCTTTTCATTTGGGACTGTGAACTTTCTTAGTTCTGTCGTGCTAACTTCCAGACGGAGTGCAATTTTTCATGGAAAGAGCTCACATGGTCTAACACATTTTTGCCTGTACCTAAGTGACTTTGAGAAAGAAGTTGTTCTTGCAACATCTTCAACGGACCCCAAGGAAAATGTCCAAAGACCCACTCAGCTGGGCTGAAACCAAGGAATTCCTGGACAGTGTTTCTGACAGCAAACAACAAAAGAGGAACCTCTTCATCCAAACCATTTTAATTTTCAAGACAGTAAGTTCTAAGCATAGACTTAAGAGTCTGATGGAATCTCTAACACACCCTGCGACTGTGGATGATAGGCACTAGATACACAATGTTTCATATTCAATTCTTTCATTACCTTGCCGAAAACACGGGACATAAAATTAGATCCCTGATCTGACTGAATTTTTTTTGGCAAACCAAATGTTGTGCAAAATTTTATGATGGCCTTCACAATTGCAGGAGTTTTCAAGGTGCGTAGTGGAATCGCCTCAGGAAACCTGGTAGCAGAACACATTAAGGTTAACAAATAGGAGTGGCCTGACTTAGTTCTCGGCAAGGGTTCAACACAATCTATTACCAGCTTCTCGAAAGGTTCGCTCATTACTGCAACAGGCTTCAACGGCGCTGGAGCAATATCCTGGTTGGGTTTTCCCGCAACTTGACAACCATGGCATGATCGACAATATTGAGTTACACTAGCTTTCATGCCAGGCCAGAAGAAGTGTTTTAACAGATTCTTATAGGTTTTTTTGATACCTAAATGTCCAGACAATTCATGATCATGAGCAACATGTAGAACATACTCTCTGTAAGAAATAGGCACAACTACCTGGAAAACAGAGTTCTAGTCATGTTTTGCTTCAGGACCCCATCATCTAGATAATAAGGAACTACATGATAATGCCTCTAAAAAATGCAGGGTTAAAAAATAACCCAATCTTAACCATGCTGCTGGGTCACTATTGGACAGAACACAAGCTGGGTTGGTTTGACCCAAGTGCTGGGTTTCAACATTTAACCCATATTTCTGGGTCATTCATTTTACCCAACCAGAGAGTGAAATTAACCCTCTTGCTGGGATAAGTCTTACTCATGTGCTGGGTTATTTCCTATCTCATTGCCTTAAAAAAATTAGTACCAAATATTTGTTATATTACGAATGTAAAATAATTATTGTCTCTGTAATACAATAAACCAGATAGATCACTGTATATGTGATTTCAATCTCATTTTTATCTCAAATTGTTTTTTTTCTTTTACATTTTTAATACATTTCTTTAATACTTTTTTTGTATACAAGTATTGATTACAAGGGTTCAGGTTCATTAAGTAAGGTCATACACCACTGAACAAATAGTTATGTATATTGTATTGCATTTCTGTCAACAGATCCTCCTAAATATTACACAACGCACCTTTAAAAGTCATTAAGCAACTCATTTGAACTCTTATATGATTACGATTTCATTTATTAAGATGTGTTGATTTATTAAGAACAGCAACAAACATTTAAAATGTGACTAAATATCACATTGTCCTTAAATTTTACAGAGGAGGACTCTTTTCCATTAATTTGATACACGGCAAGCTGGAGAAACTCCCAGGTGGAGAGACACTGCTCTGTATATTTAACATCAAAAACAAAAAAGCTTTGAAACAAAAGCCTCGTTAACACTGTCAGTGAAATTACCCAATTCCGTTTTTTTGCTTATGTGACACAGATCGGATGTGTTCTATGATCGTGTAAACAGGAAAAAAACGCATGCATTCAGATATTTCGAGATCAGGCCTTGTTCATATGTGGAAATAAATCAGATATAAATCAGATATGTGCCAATGCGACTCATGTAAACAGGCAGATCGGATTTTCTGAGGCATTAGGCTACGTCTCCGTGGTTTAATGACGAGAGCAACCCCGATGCATATCTGCGAAACATCGTGTCGTTTTAAGAGAAGAGTGTGGACAAACGTTGACACAACATATCAAAGGTTGGCTTGCTCATCCTAAAATTTTGGACCCACTGCTCCTCGTTAAAGCCCGCCACGATCTCATGAAAGTGCGTATCTATTGCACAAATTTTATTTCTCGTGCTGTTTAGGCCAAAAATAGTTTTTGCGTGCATATAATATGCACTTTATGGCGTGTAATACGCATGCACTCCACACCCCTAATCCTACCCAGGAGGTTTAAGGTGCGTATCATGCAGGCAAAAAAATTTTTGGCGTATAAATGGCACGAGAAATAAAATTAGTGGTATAGATACGCACTTTAATGAGATCGTGTTGTATGTTCCAAGCAGTCCCAAGATCTCTCTTGCACACAATAACTGTAGCACATGCGCAGCTGCAATGATGGTCCTTTTCGTCCTCCGCCTCAAAATCACGGTGATGTTTGTTAAACTTTGCATATATCGCAAAGCTAGCATCAAGCATATTTCACATTCTTCCATCTGTTCAAGAACCCCCTTTAAGCATGCGCAATGTTTCAGATAGGATGTTGTCAAGTGTAAACAAATGAATCGGAAATGGGTCACAATTGAAAGAACGTGTAAACGGACGGTCAAAAAAATCAGATATAGGCAACAAATCAAAATTGGGCATCAAGACCAGCAGTGACAAACAAGGCCAAAGATCTCCAGCAAAGACTCAATCTCGATGGCGTGGCCTGGAACAATGGCAAAGGTCTGACATGTCCTCCTCGTCTCATCCCTGAGGCACAGAAATTGCAGCAATGATCCAGTCATCTCATTTTGTAAATATTCATCCATGTTGGTCCGGACCTGTTGATTACACACAATCACTTAGAGTGTAGCAATATAACTGACATGCAAGTTAAGCTTTTTTTGTGGAAGTACAAAAAAAAATTATTGCAAACATTACCAAATCTGACCAAATGTGAAAAACAAACAAAATGTCTATTTACATTAAGTATTTGCAAACTGAATTATAGTAATAAGAGAGTAATTTGGACTAATATTATCAACATTTGGGCAATAAAAGTCAAAATATTACTGTAATGTTGATAGTGTCTTTAACATTAAAACTCACAGACCCACAAAGCTGCTCGTTAATAAATATTCAAGCTCATCTCATCGCCTGCCATCTCTGCATTTGAGTTTGCATTCTCTGAATCCGTGACAATAGTGAAACCATTCAGCTGCGCACAATTTCAAGGTACTTTGTGATGTTTAAATTACATATCTGAGAGAGAGGCGGATGCACATGTATCTTCACGCACATTTGATGACCCACCATATTTTTGTCTCAGTTTTGATAAAAAATTATGACTTAATTTAATAAATATTTTTTATGCATTTTTTAACTAAAATAATAGAATAATATTTAACTGAATCTTAACCACATTTTAGATGTCATAATGTATTAAATATGGCTGTTAGATCAGTGTGTGTAGTTTAGGGAGGGTGAGTAGGGAAGTCTATGGTAGGGAAGTCAGATTAAATTGTGATGCGCATGCGCGTGCGGTCTGTGTTTGTGTTTGGAGCTCCATCGAATTGATTCATTAATCCCTGATTTTCTTCTTTACCACTCATTTATAAACAAGCACTTTCTATTTTTATATCATGTGAACTTATCCTCGACACTATTCCTTATAAAAAACAATCGGATTGCTTTGATATCGCTACTTAGATCCAACTTTCCGAATCTCGGCTACTAGCCTTTAGCCTGCTAGCATTTCACGCGTGGCCTCGCGCCTATCGACCCTCTCATTTTACACCCGTTTCACTGAAAGAGATACAGGTTATATCCATCATTTCAGTCGTAAATTAGTAGTGATATTGGTAGTATCACTGCTAATTTACTGTTCATCTGTTATAATGGCGAACATATCGGATGTGTGTCAAACGTTACCTCTGAGTGCAGGTGAGGACACAATCGAGCTGTTTTCGGTACGATTGGAGCTGGAGTCGGTGGAGAAGCAGATCCGTGTTCTGCTGGTGAAGCAAGCCGAGCTGCGAGATCGGCGATCAGCGCTTGAAACATCACGCGCCGATGCTCACAAGTCAGTGGTTAGTAACTTTTTGACTCTGACTTCGTCTACTCCGTGCGTTTCTCTGCCCAGGAGGACGCGATCATCTCTGCCTTCACTCACTCCGGCACCGACACAACACCATGGACCCTGGGTGATCCCACAGTGGAAGACACGAGCCAGGACCAGACCAAGGACTTCCCCGCCCATCCCAGTCTTCGAGATCTCCACCAGGAACCGCTTCTCCCCTCTTCGCGAGTCGGAACGTGACGCCGCCGTGATCGGTGACGAGCACGTCGGAGCTGTGGTGCAACACGCGGGAACGAACGACATCAGGCTGCGGCAGACGGAGGTTCTGAAGAAGGACTACAGAAGCCTGATCGAGACGATTCGCAGCACATCGCCTGAAGCAACGATCATCGTGTCTGGACCGCTTCCCACGTACCGACTAGGACAAGAAAGGTTCAGTAGATTATTTGCTCTAAATGAATGGTTAATGTCATGGTGTAATGAACAGAAACTGCTCTTTGTAAATAATTGGAATCTGTTCTGGGAGCGACCTAGGCTCTACCGCGCTGATGGCCTGCACCCCAGCAGAATCGGAGCGGCTGTTCTGTCGGACAACATCTCCAAGACGTTACACACCATATGACTAGTAAGTCAAAGTCCAAATCACAGTCTTTGCTGTCCCAACTTAATTGATATAAGTAGTGTAGAACATTATATAGAAACTGTGTCTATTCCTCGCTTAGTGAGGCCAAACAATAAATCTAGTGTAGGATCTAGCAAAAATCTTATTGTAATTAAACCAGAAAATCTAAATATCAGTGAACAAAAACAATTTCTAAAGCTAGGTCTTCTAAACATTAGATCGCTCACACCTAAGGCGGTTATTGTAAATGAAATGGTCACAGATAATAGTTTCGATGTACTTTGCCTCACTGAAACCTGGCTTAAACCAAATGATTATTTCGGTCTAAATGAGTCTACTCCACCAGGATACTGTTATAAGCATGAGCCCCGTCTGATCGGTCGTGGCGGCGGTGTTGCAACAATCTATAGAGATATTCTAAATGTTACTCAGAAAACAGTTCACAGGTTTAATTCGTTTGAAGTACTTGTGCTAAATGTTACGCTCTTGGATGTAAGAAACAAATCCATATTATCTCTAGCCTTGGCTACTGTATATAGACCTCCAGGGCCCTATGCTGACTTCCTAAAAGAGTTGGCATACTTTCTCTCAGATCTATTGGTCAATGTCGATAAAGCAATAATTGTTGGAGACTTTAACATACACGTAGATAATACAAATGATGCGTTAGGGGCTGCGTTTACAGATTTATTAAACTCCTTTGGGGTCAAGCAAAACGTCAGTGGTCCCACTCATCGTCTAAATCATACACTAGATTTAATTATATCATATGGAACCAATCCAACTGATATAAATATTATACCACAAAGTGACGATCTCACTGATCATTACATGGTATCTTGCGTAAAACATACTGCTGAAATTTGTCATGTTGCGCCACGTTATCGACCAGGCAGAACAATCCTTCCAACCACTATAGATAGATTCTCAAATAGCTTACCTGATCTATATCAGCTGCTCAGTGCACCCAAACAAACAGATGAACTAGAGGAAATGACTAGCAGTTTGAGCACCATGTTCTCTAGTACACTAGATATTGTTGCACCAATTAGATTAAAAAAGGTTAGAGAGAAAACTAAAGCACCATGGTACAACAGTGCTACGCATGCTATCAAGAGAGAAACTCGTAACTTAGAGTGTAAATGGAAACAAACTAGTTTAGAGGTCTTTAGAATCGCGTGGAAAGACAGTATGTCACGTTATAAAAAGGCTCTAAAAGCAGCCAGGGCTGAGCATCTCCGCAAACTAATAGAAAATAACCAAAATAATGCAAGGTTTTTATTCAACACCGTGGCTAGACTAACAAATATACAGACATCACAAGAGCAAAATATTCCGTTACAATTTATTATTAATGATTTTATGAATTACTTCGATGAGAAAATAGAAAGCATCCGAAACACAATTGTAAATATACAATCCTCTATGATGTCTTATGATTCAACCTCAATTATGGACCCTCTAGAACAACTACACCGCTTTACAACTATAGGACAGGAAGAAATAAACCAACAACATGTTTATTAGATCCAATACCCACTAAACTACTGAAAGAAGTGTTACCTGTAGTGGAAGAGCCTCTTCTTAATATTATTAACTCATCTTTATGTTTAGGTCATGTTCCAAAAATATTCAAGCTGGCACTAATAAAACCTCTCATTAAGAAACCGCAATTAGATCAAAATAACTTAGCAAATTACAGACCCATCTCAAATCTTCCATTTATGTCTAAAATACTAGAAAAAAATTGTGTCCGCTCAATTGTGCTCTTTCTTGCAAGAAAATGATATCTATGAAAAATTCCAGTCGTGATTCAGACCGCATCATAGCACAGAAACTGCGCTAGTTAAAATTACAAATGATTTACTTTTAGCTTCTGACCAAGGCTGTATCTCAATACTAGTTCTACTCGATCTTAGCGCTGCGTTCGACACTATAGATCATAAAATACTCTTGGATCGACTACAAAACTACACTGGTGTTCAGGGACAGGCATTAAGCTGGTTTAGATCGTACTTATCAGACCGTTATCATTTTGTCTGTTTCAAATGGGGAAAAATCGAAGATAACGTCAGTAGACTATGGAGTGCCGCAAGGATCGGTGTTAGACCCTCTGCTATTCTCAATATACATGCTGCCACTTGGTAATATTATAAGAAAACATGGAATTAATTTCCACTGTTATGCTGATGACACTCAATTATATATTTCATCACGGCCAGATGAAAACACTAACTTATCAAATTTGACAGAGTGTCTAAATGATATAAAATGCTGGATGACGTGTAATTTCCTGCTATTAAATTCGAATAAAACGGAGGTATTACTTATTGGTCCAAAAAACTACCCACAAAATCCCTTACAATACAACTTTAATTTAGAAGGATGTCCTGTTACTTTATCCACTACAGTAAAAGACCTGGGTGTTATACTGGACCGCAACTTGACTTTCGAAAATCATATTTCATATATAACAAGAACAGACTTTTTCCACCTTAGAAACATTGCTAAGCTACGCAACATGCTATCTGTTTCTGATGCAGAAAAGCTAGTTCATGCATTCATGACATCCAGACTAGATTACTGTAATGCTTTATTAGCTGGTTGTCCTGCATCCTCAATAAACAAGCTACAGTTAGTGCAAAATGCAGCTGCTAGAGTTCTTACCAGATCAAGAAAATATGATCATATAACACCTATTTTATCATCTCTACACTGGTTACCTATTAAGTTACGTATCAATTACAAAGTATTCCTACTGACCTATAAAGCCCTAAATGGGTTAGCTCCTGTGTATTTACAATCTATCGCGTTCTTTAAGATCACTAAATCGAGGCTTCTGGTCATTCCTAGGATATCTAAGTCCACTAGAGGAGGGAGGGCGTTCTCACATTTAGCTCCTAAACTCTGGAATAGCCTTCCTGATATTGTTCGAGACTCAGACTCGCTGTCCCAGTTTAAAACTAGATTAAAGACGCATCTCTTTAACCAAGCATTCACTTAATGCTTAACCTTTAATACTACTGCTGAATCAGTTCGAATGCATTAACATTATGAACATCAGCTATGCTAATTATTTCCCATCTGCCTTTCTGCTGGTAAATAGCGTTCGTCAGCTCCAGTTTGTATCCAGCCTCTCACGGAGACTTCAGATGCCCCAACACCTGTGAAGAGACGACTCGACGCCTGTGAAGAGACGACTCAAAGCCGGCGATATGTTGTGCCATAAATTAATACATGATTAACTGACTGTATTTTTCTATGTACATTTCCGAAATGCACTTTCTGTAAAGCTGCTTTGAGACAATGTGTATTGTGAAAAGCGCTATACAAATAAATTTGAATTGAATTGAATTGAATTGAGGGAGTGTGCCAACAGTCTGCTTCGAGGAGAACTGTCATAAACACCCCACTCCTCGCCATCTGGACTAACAGCCCGAGAGGAGGACACACTGATCTCAACACCTTAGAGAACTATACAAGACTGTGTGATAGGAGTGTGAGTGTGTTTTCCCTTCAACAACACTTCTCTCTCTCTCTCTCTCTCTCTCTCTCTCTCTCACTCTCTCTCTCTCTCTCTCTCTCTCTCTCTCTCTCACGTGGAAGATGTTTGTTTGGCTGTAGGAGACGTTGTGGGTCATGAACACATTGTGTCCGCTTCACGAATGAATAATGCGTTTGTGCTTTTTTTTTAGCACTATTGAGAAGGCGAACGAAATAGTGCAAAAAGGTGTCGTAATCAAAGGTTCACTCACGCCGGTGTTTCCTCTGAGTACTCCCGCCAAGAAAATAATGATTTCAAACGTCCCTCCTTTTGTGAAAGATGAGATAATTGTGAAGGAATTGTCCCGTTATGGAAAGATAGTTTCCCCCATCAAAAAAATTCCACTCGGATGTAAATCGCCTTTAGTAAAACATCTCGTGTCTTTTAGGAGACAGGTGTTTATGATTTTGAAGAATGGCGAGGATGAACTTGACCTGGTTTTTAAATTTAAAATAGAAGGCTTTGATTATGCTGTCTTCGCATCATCTGATACAACGATCAAATGTTTTGGTTGTTTGAAAATCGGGCATCTCAGTCGTAATTGCCCAGATAAAGTGAACAAAAACACAGAGCTGATTGATGCAGTTAAAGCAGGGAGCGCTGTCGATGAAAGTAGTGCGTCTGAGACTAGTGAAGCGGCGACTACACCGATCGAGCCGCTCGAGGGAGCGAACAGCGCGGAGGCGCGGGCGTTTTCTCCTGTTTATGATGGAGGTGTTGTGGCGGAGTCTCTGGTGGCCGAGAACGCGGTGGGGTTGAGTACATTATTTTTGGCGTGTGTAGAACAAAACAGAGAAATTGTAAAGGAAGATCTGAGATTGAATGACTGTGAATTGGATATGGAAGTTGAATCTACTTTCAAAACTCCAATTAAAAGAAGAATGAGTCGCAAAGATAAAATCAGTAAACAAGTAAAAAAAAGTGACGCTGCTGAAGATGGAATCGTAGCTTCGGAGGATGATGATTCTGATTCTAGCGTTTCTGTGTGTTCAGAGTTTTCTGTTTGTTCCCAAAATGAAGCGGTAAATGTTTTGTACAAAGCTGAAGACATTAGTGTTTTTCTTCAAGAAACGAAAGGGCTAAAAGGCGTGCAGATTGAGGATTATTTTCCTAATCGTGCACAATTTGTGAAAGACACCAGATGTTTGATAAAGGACGGGGCTTTCTCAGATCTTGAAGTGTACCGGTTACGGAAGCTTGTAAACAAATAAAAAAAACAAATTCCTAGTAGAGATGAGAAGAATGCCATGGTTTAAATCCCTAAGCTTGTTTTTTTTGACTGTATGCACACTCTCTGTTTTTTCCCATCTTAGTTTCTTGTTGAACCTAAATAAAACTATGAGTCAGCTAAAAATTGGAACTCTCAATTTAAATGGAGCTAGAGAAGTTCGTAAGAGGATGATGTTGTATGAATTTATAAATCAGAAGTCTGTTGATGTCATGTTTATACAAGAAACGCACAGTGATCAAAGAAATGAGGTGGATTGGAAAAGAGAGTGGGGAGGACAACTTTTTCTTAGTCATAAATCCTCTATTAGTGGAGGTGTGGCCATTTTATTTAGTAAAAATATGACTCCAGTATCTTATGAATTTGTTGAAATTGAAAAAGGTCGTTTTTTAAAAGTTATTGTTAAATTTGAAAACATTGTTATGTTTTTTTTTTGAATATTTATGCTCCTAATAGTGGAGTGGAAAGAGTTTTGTTTTTAAACTTAGTCAACACTACTCTGAAAGGCCTAAATACAGATGATGTTTTAGTTTTAGGTGTTTTTAGATTTTAATTGTACTGAGAGTGATAAAATAGATCGAAATCATTTAGAACCACATGTTGCATCTCAAAGAGTTATCAAGCAACTCATTCAAACTTTTGATCTTTGTGATAACCCTAACCCTTTGGAGATGTATGCATAACAAACTAAGACAATACACATGGGTTCATTGTAAAGATAATTCATTGTCTTTGGCACGTCTTGATCGGTTTTATAGCTTCAAGCACCAGTTCAATATTTTTAAATCTTGTCAAATTAATCCTGTAGGTTTTTCGGATTTTTTAGGTTGTTCTTCGGTTCTTTGTTCTGTCCTAGTTAGCCATGTGAAGTCAAGCAGTGCCTATTGGCATTTTAATGCATCTTTGCTTGATGACAAACATTTTAAAGATTCTTTTACTTTTTTCTGGGATGTTTTTAAACAACAAAAGCACTTATACAGTTCTTTACAGCAATGGTGGGATTGCGGTAAAATACAAATTAAAAACTTTTGCCAGCAATACACTCTTAATGTAACAAGAGAAATAACTAGATCATTGAATATTTTAGAGACTGAGATAGTTGATTTGTACAGTTTGTCTGAATCTACAGGCAAAAAAGAACATATTGAAGCTTTGTAATCAAAGAAAACTTTATTTGCAAACCTGTTGGACATTAAGGCACAGGGTGCGCTGGTTCGCTCACGTTTCCAGAAAGTCACAGAAATGGATGCACCTTCCAAATTTTTCTTCAGTATGGAGAAAAAAAAACAGGCAAAGCAGAATAATTCATTCCTTGGTCTCTGATACAGGACATGAATTAACTAAATCTTCTGAGATAAGAGAAGTTGCTGTACAGTTTTACAAAAAAATATATACAGCTGATTTGATGAATGAAAAGATGACACTTAGTAGTTTTTTTGAAGGTCTGCCAAAACTTGATGAAGAGAGCAATGAAAGTTTGCAACAACCTTTGACAGAGCAAGAGCTTTACACAGCAATGATGAGTATGGAGAATGGGAAATCCCCCGGATCTATGGGTTACCCATTGAATTCTATAAAACTTTCTGGACCATTTTAAGAGAAGATCTCTTATTAGTGTTCGATGAAAGCCTAATTAATGGGTTTCTTCCTCTCAGTTGCAGAAGGGCAGTTATAACTCTATTGCCCAAAAAAGGTGATCTTCAAAATATAAAAAATTGGAGGCCTGTTTCTCTCTTGTGCTCAGAGTACAAAATCCTGTCCAAAACTTTGGCTACAAGATTGAGTAAAATAATAGGGGAGGTGATACACTACGACCAAACATATTGTGTACCAAATAGATCCATTTTTGATAACATAACTCTAATCAGAGATGTTTTAGAAGTTTCAAAGTTGTTTGGTATAAATATTGGCCTTATTTCTTTAGACCAAGAGAAGGCATTTGATCGGGTTGAACACCATTATTTGTGGCATACTTTGCAAGCTTTTGGGTTTAATTCAAGTTTTATTGGTATGATCAGAACAATGTATTGTGAAATTGAGAGTGTGATCAAAATTAATGGTAGTTTGTGTGCCCCCTTTACAGTACAGAGAGGGGTTAGACAAGGCTGTGCCATGTCTGGGCTATTATATGTGCTGGCTATAGAACCACTGCTTTCTATGTTACGAAACAAGTTAAAGGGTCTAACAGTGCCACAGTGTAATAATGCTTTTTATTTATCTGCATATGCTGATGACGTTATTGCTTTTGTAAATGATAGTAATGATGTTGAAATGTTACAAGAAGTTGTTAATGATTTTAAAGATATTTCTTCAGCAACTGTAAATTGTGGGAAAAGTGATGCTTTATTGATTGGAAAATGGGAAGGAGGAAATCCCATTCTACCAGGAGGCTTATTATGGCAAAAAGATGGGTTAAATATCTTGGTGTTTTCTTAGGCAATTTTCATGCAGAAGAACTGGGAAGGAATGGCAGATAAAGTAACAGGACGTTTGAAAAAATGGAAATGGCTGCTTCCTCAGTTTTCTTTTAAAGGACGCACACTCATTATCAACAATCTTGCGGCTTCTTCTCTCTGGCATAGACTTGCATGCGTTGACCCTCCTGTTGGTCTCCTACCAAAAATTCAAGCAGAAACTGTAAACGTTTTTTGGGACAATTTGCATTGGATCCCTCAGAGTGTTTTGTTTCTGGCTAAAGAGGACGGAGGCCAAGGTCTAGTGCATTTGGCAAGTAGATGTGCTGCTTATCGTCTTCAGTTTGTGCAGAAATGTATGCTGGGATCTGAAAGACTGGTATGGAGACCAGTGGCTCAATGCATTTTACGCAGAATAAGTGGACTCGGCCTGGACAATGTTTTGTTTTTAATGGATTCTAAAAAATTCGATTTTAGAGGAGTTTTCCTGCTTTCTATCGAAGTCTCTTTAAAATATGGAGTCTGTTTAAGCCTCAATGGATGGAACCATTAATGTCCCTGTACTGGCTACTGGAAGAGCCAATTGTGTGTGGAGCACGTCTCGATGTATCTGGGGACGAAATACCAGGTCTTAAATATTTGTTGTACAGAAGTGGATCTCTACAGTTGAAATACATTATAAATAATGCAGGTCCTGATTTTAAAGATGTAGAAGCAGTTTCAGCCTTTTTAAAAGTAAAATCTGCACGATACATTAAACGGTTTTTAGATAAACTGCAGGGGGCTTTGATTGTACAAGAACGAACTTTACTTGAAGAGTAAAATAAGAAATGTATATTTCCAGACTGTGAAGATTTCTTTCCAGATATAAGTATTGTACCTGATCTTAATTCATTTAACGATATTAATCCCTGGTTGAAAAAGGAAATTGATGTGCAAATAGATTTTTTTTTAAGCTAAAGGGAAAGCATTGTACAGAAGTATTGTGAAAGTGATGAATATAAAATGGTTAAAGAATAGAAGTGATACTGTATGGAGAGACACTTTAGAGATTACTGAAACAACAAAACCAGTGTGGAGGATTCTGTACAAACCTAAAAGAGTTGGTGATCTTCAGTGGAGGATACTCCATGGGGCTATAGCCGTTAATTCTTTTGTGTTAATGTTGAACCCAAATGTAAATGAGAATTGTCCTTTTTGCAATGAAAGGGAGACTGTGTTTCATTGTTTTATGTTTTGTAACAGACTTTCTTTTTTGTTTAGCCTTTTAGAGCTTCTTTTTGAATCTTTTGAGGTACGTTTTACAAAGCAGGATTTTATTCTTGGTTGTATGTACACTATTAAGAAAAAATACAAATGTCAATTGCTTAATTTTATTGTTGGTATTGCAAAATTAGCCATTTATATTACTAGGAGAAATAAAATTGAACAGAAAGGAGAACAAGAACTTATATCAGCTTTTAAAAAAATGGTAAAATCACGACTTGTAATTGAGTTTAATTTTTATAAACAAATGAGTACATTGAATATTTTTGAAATTGAGTGGTGCTGTGATAATGTGCTGTGTTCATTAGTTGATAATGAACTGGTTATTTCAGAAGTGTTGATGTGAGGATTTTTTGTATTAGATTGAAAAAGATGTGACTTTTTTGTGAATGTTTTTTATAGTCATATTTGTGTAATAAAAAGGATTGTCAAAATTCAAAAAATTCTCTCTCTCTCTCTCTCTCTCTCTCTCTCTCTCTCTAAAAAGAAGCAATTTACTACTACTTTTTGCTTGCTTTCAGGCTTGTACTACACTTATTATATTGGATTGGTCGTTAAATCTGGATGATCAATTATGGCATTGAATGGTGCAATTGAGTTTCATGGTCATTATGCAGAAATATGTCATTGCTAAACTGTATGTTGCACCGCTGTCCATGCTTTAATAATGTATTGGAGCAAATGCACATCTTTTGGAGGTGCAAGTTAGAGAAAAAAATCTTTATAGAGGCAAAGTGTAACTGCACATTTTATTTAATCCGACGTTTCAGTAACAAGCGTTTGTCAAAGTACAACTCTGACAAAATGGAGAACATCATAAATACAGTCAACAATTACACACAGGTGAAAATAATGACATCACAATCAGTATTAAATGATGTTTTATTAGTAGTTAACAAGCTAAACTGATGGAGTTTGGGTTTGGGTCAGAACTGAACTGAACTAGATCATGACATCAATATTTATTTAATAATTGATGATATTTTCAATGGAACTGAATCAACTGACTTTCGCTGAACAACAGCTGTTATCACTGAAAAGCTGCTTTGAAACAATCTGTATTATATAAAGCGCTAAAGACATAAAGGTGACTAATTGTAAGTCAAAGTATGTTTCTTAAACCCATATCCAGAAAACAACAACAACAATAAAAAAGGCATACAATTACAAGCATAATACAATCCACATTAAATACACATCAGTTTTAATCATATATACATTTAATTTTGGTTTCCTCAGCCCAAAAACAGCCCAGGTCAAAGTCTACATTCAAACCAAATGGTACCAAAGTTTTTTATTTGTGTATCCGATAGGCTTCTCCCTCAATAAAAGTTGATTGACTGCAATTTTTTCCACATATGATTTCCCACAAAGGTCTTGTTATAACAGCTTTTGTTTTACAAATATTTTCCCATTTTATTGGAATGGATTTTGGTGTATGGGGATGTTTAAATTATGTACAATGATATGTAATTTATGATGCTAATGTATTTAATGTTTTTAAGGAATCAGATCTGATCTCACCAAACAATCTTTCAAATTGCGTTCTCGTTTGATCGCCATATAGAGGGAGATCCTGAAGAAACTAAATTATACTAATGTTGATTCTGAATATTCTGTAAATCTTTTTTGACGTTTCTCTTTTTTCTTTAATAAATCAGAACGTGATTGTATTTGTTCTTCAGGTGATTGTATTTGTAAGACTGGGGAAACTGGAAGAACTGGAAGAGAGGGCAACTGAGAAAACAAAGAAAATGAAAGAAATTTGAATTTCTCTCTTGTGCTATCATGCTGAGATCACCTGAATTCACCCAAAAATCTATATGGGTCAGACCCGTCGCCAGACCTCAGTCTTAAGGGGGGCATATGAAATGTATGGGGGGGCACAATTATTATTAGCCTACAGTATGCATATTTATAATAATCAACTCTAGTCGTGTAGCACGTAATCATCACGTTAAACATATAACCAACAGCAATATGACCAGGTAGCCTCTAGCCTACACCACATTACACAGAAGCAATGTTATGAATATCCATAAAACACTTGACTACACAACATATTAGATGTAACACTAGAAGCATCTCTCAAACATTGCATTTTAAAGCAGTCGACAGAGGGATATGCATCGCCATGACACACACACACACACACACACACACACACATACACACACACACACACACACTCGCACAGATACTTTGAGTGGAGGCAGCGCTGTCCTCTGTCCAGTCCCAGTACAGCAGGAGGAAGCGTTTCTCCGAGCAGAACCTCCCCATCGAAGTATTCTTCCACTCGGAAGGAACTGAAGCGAGTAAGCCGGCGAAAACTCGTTTTGAAAAAGCTTTCAAAAATGCGCGGTAACTGTTGAGCGGCTTAGTTGTATGTCACGTACGTAGCCTAACGTTCTTTTGTAAGGCCGTGATAGGCTGTTGCAGTGTAGATTCCCATGAATCAAACTAAATCACACCATTGTTTCTGTATATTTTTTATATTTTAATGATAAAGAATGCAACATTAATGCAACACAAAATTAGCAACTATGATAATATTAAAATTAAATCAAAATTAAATGATCTGTGCCTCAAGTGGGGGGGCACAAGCATTTTTTGGGGCGGGCCCGGCCCCCTATGGCCCGCCCATAGCGACGGGTCTGATATGGGTTAATGTGAATAATTATCATCCAGTATTACACATGTTTGATATCATTTGAAATGTCTCTAAGCAATGAGTTTTACTTCTCAGCTGCTGGTGGATTCTCTGAAATTGCTTTATTATATAAAAGTCAAGGAATAACATGTATCTCAGCACTCCATATGACACATAAACAGAGGTAAAAACACTCTGAATAAGTGAATGGATCTAGGACGAGATTCATTCCTCAGGGTGTTTCTGCTGCGGCTGATAACGCCTCGGTTATGACTGTAACCTCAGTTCCCTTAGGACCACCCTGCCGCATCACAAACGTCCTGTAGGGGCACTCCCGACAATACGGCCTTAGAGGCCACCATACTCCTAGTTGAGTGGGACCGAACAGCCATAGGTGAAGGCTGTCCGGTCTGATGCAACTGAGCTAGAATCAACCAATCGTCGAAGTAGTTCATGATGCGAATACCCTGTAGACACAGTGGCGCCAGAACTGCATCTACGCATTTTGTGAAAGTGCTGGGTTATAGTGCTAGGCCGAACGGAAGAACGTCCTGGTTGCGTATGCAACCCACCGTTCCCTGAAGGAGGGAACGGAGGACGTAGTCGACGCGACTGAAATGGGATCACGCTAGGGAGCCTATCATCTTCGATTACTATTGAACGAGCCAATGGAATTTGGCGTGCGTGATTTGCATCACACACTCCGCCCCCGCGGCGCGGGTATAAATACGGAAGTGGATGCACGCACTAGTTGCTTTTCGCTGAGGAGCCGAGAGTAACCCGGGGTCAGCGGTGGTCCAGCGGTAGTGGCAAGGGGACTACGTCCTCCGTTCCCTCCTTCAGGGAACGGTGGGTTGCATACGCAACCAGGACGTTCCCTTTCAGTCGATAACGTCGGACGTAGTCGACGCGACTGAAATGGGATCAACCATTGAACACGCCACTAACGCTGCCACCTTCCAGTGCCTAAACCAAAGCCTCCTGATGCCCCCGCAAACTTAAGGCGGGGAAGGACAGGGCTTAGGCCAGGGAAGTCACTGCTGTTCCTACAGGACCACTGGGAAAGCGTTCCCCGTACGTTGGAAGGAAGGGACGCTGCGGAAGCCACATCCAACCCGAGGGAGGTAACGTGGAGAATACACATATGAACTGGGCGGAAACCGGGCAGTCTAACATATGGAATGTCACTGGGGTGGCTCCAGCCTAAGACGGGGGGAGACACACCGGACAGTGACGGCAGAGAGACTCTGCCGAGGGAAGACACGGGCTCACCGCAGAGAGCCGTATCGTGGAAGAATACACATATGGGGTCACCGAAGGGACCGCAACATATGGACCCAGCCTAACACAGGTTCCACACTGCTTACGAGTGGTAGGCCTAACACCAGACGTTCCGCACGTCCGACGTCGGAGGGGTGTGGAGGAACTCAACAGGGTTCAATTTTAAGGGAACTCAACTGGAGTAGAAAGGCGCACGTATCCAGTCCATAGGAGGGGAATGGCGCAGCAAGCCGACACTTGAACCAGGCTCACGGTGAAACTGGCTTCATGAGAAGGGAGCCCACGGGAAGCAGCGGTTCAACCAGGTGTCGTCCAGCCCCCAACTCTAGAATCTGTTTAGCAAAGTATATCGTCAACGCCCAGGCGGAGCACTTTACACTCATCATAGAGGAGCTCAACACCTAAGTGGACATGTTGCATCTCGGATCTTTGCCGAAATGAAGGCAAGCACTAAGTGCAACTTTGCATGGAAACAGCCTTCCCTCTCTGCTGAATTCCAACAGATATTTGAAGAGCTGGTCTGAGGTCTATGACTTGCATTCTGTACACGTCCAAGCGAACGGACAGAGAAGCCAGGGCTGGATCTGCCTCCTCCAGGGCAGCACTTGCAGGCTCACCACCGGCTCCTATTACGGGAGAGGTAGGAACCTTGGGCACAATCCGAGCCGGGGTCTCAGCTTGTGAGAGTTAGCCGGCCCAGACTCCAGGCACAATACGTTGACCGAAAGCGAGCAAGTCCCTACCCTCTAGTAGAGACCACGCGAGCAGGAGAACTGATATAACAGAATTTTTAACTCACTACCTGCAGTGGCTCAGGGGCGGTCTCTGCAGTGCAGTCGCACCAGGGACAAGGCCCAAGAGGATAAAGAGGGACACAAGGATTTACAAGACCTTGCTCCTCAGGAACCTGACGATCAGAACGTGCTTCTGCATACTTCTGCAACCCGATGAGCGTCGTTTAAACACCGAGGCAACATCATTTTGCCATTTTGCAGGAAAGAGAGCACTGAAGTGATCGAAAGCTTTCAGGATCTCCTCTGGAGAGAAGACGCACTCAACGACTAGGTTCCACTTCTAAAGGCGTAAGCACGCTACCCCATTCTAGGGGGTGCTCGCAGAAGTGATGGTAACTATCACACATTCTTGTGATAGCCACCTGAACCTCCGCGTTCAGATGTAAGACCGCCCGGAATCCCCGGGGGAAGAACGCGTGTGCCATCGTGCCCCACCCCTGAAGAGTTTTCCGGGGAAGTCAGGAAGGCTGTTGATGGGAGCCAGGTCTAGTTGGGCCAATAAGGGGCAACTATGAAGACCTGTTCCTCTCCTGACTTGGCACGTAGGTGCAAGTGACAGGCGCAAAAGACAGGAGCATTGCTCAACACAACATGTGAAGATCACTGGGCTTCAGGAGCATTTTCTGCTCAGCACTTGGGTGTGACAAGTTCACTGAGCTTCAGGAGCATTCCTGCTCAACACCTGAGTGTGATAAACTCACCGAGCTTCAGGAGCATTTCTGCTCAACACTTGAGTACGAAGAACCTCACTGAGCGACAGGAGCATTTCTGCTCAGCACTTGAGTGTGACAAGTTCACTGAACTTCAGGAGCATTCCCTCACTGAGCTTCAGGAGCATTTCTGCTCAACACTTGATTGCGAAGAATTTCACTGAACGACAGGAGCATTTCTGCTCAGCACTTGAGTGTGACAAGTTCACTGAGCTTCAGGAGCATTACTGCTCAACACCTGAGTGTGATAAACTCACTGAGCTTCAGGAGCATTACTGCTCAACACTTGAGTGCGAGGAACTTCACTGAGCACCAGGAGCATTTCTGCTCAGCACTGCGTGTGATGAATTCACTGCGCTACCTGTGATGGACTCACTGAGCTACAGGAGCATTGCTGCTCAACACCTGAGTGCGATGAACTTCACTGAGTTTCAGGAGCAACTCTGCTCAACATGAAGTGTGATGATCTCACTGACTTGAGCAGCGCAAGGCGACCCTGAGTCGCCGTCACTTCTTAGAAGGCTCACTGGGGTTAAACGTATTCTGCGGGCCCCTGGGACAGCTGGGACCCAGTGTTTGTCCAAGGGTAGTCCGCTCGGTTTACCCAAACACTGGCGGAAAAATAAAACCGGGGGGGCAATTGAGCGGCCCCGGAATGGTCAAGACCCAGCGGACCCAGGGGATGGAGTCTCCACTTGCCCTGGCTATAACTGTCGTGAGGTTCGATGGCGGCACGATTGAGTAAGCGGGAGGGGTGGAACAAGGCGCCCTCAGAAGCGTCTGACTCCAAGGAGGAGGTGACGGGAGAGTTTGTGACACCCGCAATGTCTACAACTCGAGGCACGAATGCCCGTGTAGGGGGTTGCCCAGGCCCCCGTTAAAACACGTCCTTTGTACATGGCCCCTCTGCTGAGGAGGGTTTGGCAGCAGACCGGGATGAACTATAGTCACACAGGGTGAGCTGCTCTGCCACGGTCACCTCGGGACTCGATCGTAAAGCTAGCGCTGAAGCGGTCACATACGGAGGAAGCCAACTTAGGCTGCGCTATCGTATACCCCAGGAGCCTCTGAATCTTTTCAGTGGGACCCTTTCTCACTTCAACACCAGCTGAACACATTCTCACTGGAGAGACGTGTTGGACCGAGTACCTCTCCAAAACTGAAAAAGAGATACTCAGCCCGTGGGCGAGATTACTCTCTTCCAGTTGACCTGAAGACCCAACGGGCTCTGGAGCACTCGAGGGGAAGGACACCATGTGTCCTTCAGGTCAAAGCTGCAGACCAATCTTGGGCCAAGATGGTCACGACCCACCACCTAGTAGCACGAAGAACGAGTTTACAACTGGCCTTCGTACCGGCTGGAGGAGCGGCTATATCAAATCCTTCGCCAGCAGGATAAGATAAGCACGCACAAGTCAGGAGCACTGCTCAACACTTGGTGTGAAGAATATCACTGAATTTTCAGGAGCACGTCTGCTCAACACCTAATGTGATGTTACTATCACTGACTTGAGCGGGGTAGCCGAGCCTGAGGTGGGGCAGCAAAGTAGAGATAGTGGTGTTAGTGTGCAGTGCAACACTTACCTGTCTCCACTAGCGGCAGGGGACGTGAGAAGGCGGATGACCGGGTCCTCGAACGCCCCAAGCTGCCTGTTGGCGACCAAGGGAAGCTGGGGGATGTAAGGCTATTATACAGGGTCACATCCGCCATACTGGCCCACTTGGGACTCAGGAATAGAAAAATTGCTCTTTTTCTGAAAATGTGGGTACCGCTGACCCCGTTCTTATAGGGGCCAGCGGCGGAACAGACACACACATAACAAAAAACTCCAGCCGGCCCTCCAACCAGCCAGAGGGAGTGGATCGGCGACCACTCCACAAGCAACTCTTCCATCCCTGAGAGCCCGTCCAGGTTCAGCGTTTTCTTTTGCGCTGGAGCTTACCACCTGGCTTGGCAGCGCCTGGAGCGGGCTGGGCGCCCCTTCCGCGGCCGGCTCCGCGCCGGAACCTGGGTGAAGGCTGCTGCGGTGGTCCGGCGGGAGCTGAGGCGGCTGCAGGCGGACGCCCTCGGCGACGAGCAGGCGGAGGATCTGACCTCGGGGGGCGGGTGAAGGCAGCAGCGTCCCTCCGAGGCAGGATGTGCCGGATGGCCTCCGTCTGCTTCTGAGCTGTAGAGAACTGTTGGGCAAAGTTCTCCACAGCGTCGCCGAATAACCCAACCTGGGAAATGGGAGAGTCCAGGAACCGAACCTTGTCCGCATCTCTCATATCGGCCAGGTTGAGCCAGAGATGGCGCTCCTGGACCACTAGTGTGGACATCGCCGAACCCACCGCGCGAGCTGCAACCTTCGCCGCCCGGAGGGCGAGGTCAGTTGCAGTGCGGAGCTCACCCATGAGCTCAGGGTCCGAACTACCCTCGTGCATGTTCATGAGTGCCTGGGCCTGGTGGACCTGGAGCAACGCCATGGCATGCAAGGAGGAAGCGGCTTGCCCACAAGCTTTGTAAGCCTTGCCCGTAAGAGCGGACGAGAACTTACAGGCTTTAGAGGGGTGACGAGGATCACCTCTCCAGGAAGCGGCCGCCGTTGGGCATAACTGCATCGCAACGGCCCGCTCCACCGGAGGGATAGCCTCGTAACCCTTCACCGCTCCCCCATCAAGGGTAGTGAGGGGGGAGGAGCTACTCAGGCGGTTTCTGGCAGAGAAAGGTGCCATCCATGCCCTCGTAAGCTCCTCATGCACTTCAGGAAAGAAAGGAACCGGGGCGGCGGACTGAGAACCAGTACGGCCCGCCCCGATATACCAATCATCCAACCGAGACGGCTCGGGACACGGTGGAGGGTTCCACACGAGCCCTACCGCCTCGGCGGCCTTTTTCAGCATAGCTGACATCTCTGGATCTGGCTCGGGCAACACTGGTCTCCCGGAGGGAGGCAGTGCAGCCGAGTCATCATCTCCAGAGTTCAGCTCCCCCTCCGATGCTGCGATTGACAACGTATCCCCTGGAGGGGCCCCAAATGACACGGCTGGCCCGTCCATTACAGAGGGACCAGCGGGATCAATGGGGAGCTCCACCGGTTGCGGTGTGAAAGAGGAGTGAGGGACCCACGGGGCGTGGCCGGGCGGATTACCCCTCACTGTGATCCTCAGATCACCCAGCTTGGACGGCACCCCAGTCCTCCTCTGGGAAGGTAACCCAGAGGAAGAACAGGGGCGGGGCCCAGAGGTGGGGACTGCACCAACGCTTTTAACGAAGGCGAGTCTAGATCTCAACACCGAGATGGACATGTTCCCGCAGTGAGAACATGCCTCATCCACGAAAGCTGCCTCAGCATGCTGTAAGCCCAAACATGCGACACAACTTTCGTGACCGTCAGAAGGGGATAGTGCCAGACCGCACCCAGAAACGCACGGATGGAATGGCATCTTGAAAAAGACGCACTCACACCCGTGTTGCTCTTTTAGGAAATGGGACCGTCACCAGTGCCGGAGCACACAGGGAATGACCGCGGCAAACACTGAATAGTCTTTCAACTAACAGTGAAGCACTCACTTCTCGCCCTCTAACCAACCGTCAACACACAAACAAACAGTAGAAATTTGATGCTGTTAAAACAGCAGTTGAGAGCTGAGAAGCTCGCGATCACCGCTGCACCACGCTGTAGAACACCAACGCTGGAGAGGTCTTCCCGCAAGAACACCGACACACTCGCTCGTTGAACACAACAGCACTCTTCAGAGACATCAAAGACGAACGGCTCCGAAGCGAAAGGCAACTAGTGCGTGCATCCACTTCCGTATTTATACCCGCGCCGCGGGGGCGGAGTGTGTGATGCAAATCACGCACGCCAAATTCCATTGGCTCGTTCAATAGTAATCGAAGCTGATAGGCTCCCTAGCGTGATCCCATTTCAGTCGCGTCGACTACGTCCGACGTTATCGACTGAAAGGGAACTCGATATTGGTATACTTTGCCCCCGAAAGGAAACCTCAGGAACTTCCTGTGATATGGAAGGATGCGTCCTTGAGATATATCGTGACAAACCAGTCCTCAGATCTGATCTGTGGCACGATTTGTCTTAAAGTTAACATTTTGAATTTTAGTTGCATGACGGACTCGTTCAGAACTCTTAGATCCAAAATGGGACTGTAAAACCTGGGGTCCCTGCTGGAGGGAGGTACATATTCTATGCCCCCTTTGTCCAACAGGGTTTTCACGTCTTGTTCCATTACCAGAACCTGCTCGGGGCCCACCACGGTGGGTTGGACCCCCATAAACCTGGGCGGGTGATACCCGAACTGTATTTGTCCCTTTCTATGGTCTGCAGGACCCAACAAGAAATATTTGTCAGTAGCTTCCACGCTGTCAAAAATTCTACTAGAGGTACCAGCCTCTCGAGTAGGGTTGGGTATTGGTTGGCTATCATCCGATACCAGTACCTACTCTGTATTTTTTAAACGGTTCGGGTGCTTAAACGGTTCTTGAACTGGTACTTAAAAGGTGCAGTGTGTGATTTTTAGTGGTGAGAAAACGAATTGCAACCAACAAAAGTTACAGTTGCTGACAGGAAAATGTCATCGTCTAAGACAGCAGAGGCGCATTTCAATGTAAGGGAACCTGCGGTGTATGTGGATAGAAACTGCTCATTCTAAGGTAATACAAATATAATGGTTCATTAAGTAAGGCCTTTATACACCACTGAAAACTTATTTTAGAAGGTAAACGAAACGCTCTCTGTAGCGCTGTTTGTTCGCTGTCGGCTATAGTAGAAACATGACGATGTCGACCTCCATAGAAGGGGGCGCCCGCGGTTATGGAGATATAAATGTCTCATTCTAAGGTAATAAAAACATAAGGTTCATTATGCAAGGTCTTTATACACCTTTGAAAACATAGTTATGGATCTTATATTGCATTTCTGTCAATAGATCCTCAGAAATATTACACAATGCCCCTTTAAGAAAATGAAACTGCACACACTTTGTCAAAAAATAATACCCTCTTATTTACAGGGCCAAACTGGACACAATATTAACTTAACACAATATTACACAATATTAATTTTAACTTAAAATCTTTAAACAATATAAATACAAGTAACAAATGGTAATAATAAATAAACCAATGTAAAAAAAAAATCACATTTACATAATATCAAATAAAACAATATTGTATCAAACAATGTAATACTGGAGATTAATAGAGATTACTACCAGGGTAATCTAATCACGACACGGCTCCAGGTTCCCATGTTTTGTCTGCTTGAACCAGTCATGTAAGTTATCTGGTCGTTACTAGTTACGGCAGCGCTTAGCTTGGCGAGTTTTTTTATTTCGTTCCCACCTATGAAAGAGAACGTCTCTGGTTACTGGTGTAACATGTTCTCTGACTAGGGAACGAGACGCTGCGTTCGCTGCCAAGCTCCTCGTGCTGCCGACAAACTTCCTTTTTCGGCAGAGAAATCTGAGGAGCAGATGGTGCGTGCACGATATAATATGACTACGTAAAAAGAGCGTTGAGGCGGCGCCCGCGCCATCAGCCAACGTATTAGCATGATTCTATATGGGCTTCAGACAATCAGCTCACCCAGAGGGCGTTCTGACACGTAATTTAACACGTGAAATGCAGCCTGCGAGACAGAAGAGACTGCTCCAAACCGTATAGTGCGCGCACAGCGGAGAGGGAGAGAGCGAGAGACCTTGCGTGTGTGTGCGTGTGTGCCTCATGAATAGCGTGTAAAAAAAGAGTCAGGCACCGAAATCAGGCACCGAAATTTTCGTTCTTATTCGGCCTTGTTACTACCGTTTATGTCGGAACCGGTCCCCTATTGACACCGCGTTTCGGTACCTAACCCTACTCTCTAAACAGGTTTCTGGATTCGGTTGTTGTTGAGAAATCAGCCTGTCGCCCTGTAACGGCAAACCGGGAGGGAACGACTGAACTGAATGCTCTAGGACCCTCATTCGAGGGGGCAGGCGTCCCAGGGCCACTATGTTTCCAGTTGGAACCAGAGATATGTGCTCGCTGGAGACCACTGCGCCCTGAAACACACAAGGCAGCAGGGTTAGCATAACGGTCCCCTGAGGGCACCGAAGGGAGACGGGCACCATAAAATGAGGTGTTAACCGCTCTGCTTCAGGGGGGGGACTGCCCTCGATGGCCTGCGCCCTCGGACGTCAGGACCTTTTCTTCGCAGACTTCTTGGAGATAATGACGGTCCTCAGATCTGTCTCACAACTTGAAGGCTGCGGTTGAGCATACTTTCTATGTCCCCAGTATTTTTGTGGGGCAGCTGGGGAAGCCACGCTCTGTTTTTGTGTGGCACGGTGTGAGGAGTTGGCTTTAGAAGTTTGGGGCTGCTCTCGCTCAGTAGCTCCGGAGACATGAATCAGGCAAGGAAGAAGTTTCTGGAAGGCAGCCACTTGCTTGGCTGACTCCTGAAACCTCTCGACAACCAAGTTTACTGTGTCGCCGAAGAGGCCAGAAGAAGAAATAGGAGCATCCATTTGAAAAAAATTCCACCAAAGCTGATGTTACTCTAACTGGCTTGGTGGGTAATACTGGGGTCTTGAGGGAAGATGCAGACTCAGGGGAGAGATAGCTCACGAGCGTCTCTTCCACCTTTGGCATCTCCCCATAACCGTTGCTCTTTATATTAAGATATAGACGAATAGTGAGATGTTTGTGCACTGTAGACTCTATATGGCACTGGTTTCTCCCGAGGTGTGGAGATCGGGGGAAAACGGAAGGCCCCGGCATTGAGGTTGTGAACAAGAGGACAGGAAGCATTCGTCTAGTTTGCTTTTAGAATGAACATCCTGCTTATCTGCCGGCCAATCGATGTTTAATCTTTCAACCGTTCTTGTTACAACCTCGATGAGCTCCTCAAAAGCATGAGACTGAGGTGGCGAATCCTCAGTATCACGTGCATAAACACTAACAACATCCAGTTTATCGGAACTGGATAGCTGTAGTGTTGGTGCTCGGATCAGGGCGGAAGAAACCGCAGCGCGTGCTTCCGAACCCTGATATGTGGCATTAGAACTGTCAGGTGAAGTCAGAGATAAGGCTGGGCCCGTCTCTAACCCCGCTGACAGATCCATTTGCGAACCCAAGGCTGAAGCCTTGACTGTGCCTCGGCAGCAGCAGGACCTGAACCTTGGGGAAGACGAGCCTGGGCGTCCTCGCTAAAGAACGCCAGGCGGGATCGGAGTGTCCGCAAGGGAAGCACATCACAGTGCTCACAGTCAGCGCCCTCGAGTGCTGACCGTGCATGTTCCTCTCCCGAACAAACAACACAAAGCATGTCCCCACCCATTAAATAACGCGGGCAGGGGTGCACACACACTCTAGACTGCTGCTTGCTCTCCATGCTCTAGATATATATATATATATACATATGTATGTAACTGGACTTTTGTCCCCTCTACGTTGTGTTATGGTTCAATAAAGTTCGTACTTCAAGAAATCTTCTCCCATCAGTTTATTCACTGAGAAAACATTGTGTAACAGAGTGAGTATATATATTTCAGCATACGACACTCCTCGTGCTAGCGCACTGGCCTTACACACCTAACTGTCGACATAGGTTGAACAAATTAAAAAAATATAAACCATGGTTCAAATTAATGTATTCTCAGAAAATCAAAACATACAGTAGCATGTACCTGAGAAAACATCGTGTAACGGAGTAGATATAATTCAGCATACGACACAGTGTTAATTTCGTTAACAAAACTATGACGAAAAATGTTCGTCGACCACCTTTTTTCCCCTGACTAAGACAAGACGATGAGAGACGACACCTTGGCCGGCGCTATGGGCGGGCCTTAGGGGGCCGGGCCCGCCTAGAGAGCTCCTGTGCCCCCCCTCCATCCAATTTGCATTTAATAAATTATTTAAATAATAATAATAATAATTTACGTGCAGTATTTATATATTTATTGATGTGTATTTAAGTGCAATGTTTGACTCATAGGCTAATCTTATAAAAAAAACTCCCGGAAGTTTGACTGATTGTTTACAAAAAAGGGGTTTCCCGCTGAGCCGCTCTGACCGCAGCATCTCGGTAAAGTTATAGCGACGCGACGTGCTCGGTTTTGCCTATTCAGAAACGAATGGAAAGAGAAACTCATGAGATTCCAATCCCAAAAACGTCGACTTCAGCTGTATTAAGAACGTGAGTAGGCCAGTTGGTTTTATTACTCTTCGTAAGTTGCACCAGACGTGGTGTAAATTATGCATTTGACACTGATATGCAATATGTGTGTGAGTGTGTCGTAGTTGATTATGCATGGTTGATTTAATACTTAACTTGAGATTTGTGACTATTTGGCTGTTATTATAGGAAGTTGGCTTATAGCATGCTGTGTTCTCGGAACAATGCAGACAAGGTTCATTAGTTAACATTAGTTAATGACTAACATGAACTAACCATGAGGGTTAATAAAAAGTTAATAAAACAAAGTTATTAAAGTTAATAATGTTAGTTAATAAAAATACAGCTGTTCATTGTTTGTTCATGTTAGTTCACAGCCTATAGGCTATAACTGTAACATGATATCTCATGATAGCCGAAATATGATTGGGCAATAGGCTAATTATAGTTAGGATATTGAAATCGCTGTGAAACTGTTGTAGCTAGTGTTGCCACCCGTCCCGGTTTTTCCGGGATTGTTCTTCTTTTTAACAACCTGTCCCGGGAAATGTATAAACTCTCCCTGATATACAAAAGGGTCATAAGAATTATGATATACAAAAGGCTCAAAAAAAATTCAAAAGGCTATGTGAATATGTCCCGGTTTTCGAAAGGCTACGAAGAATATGTCCCGGTTTTCGAAAGTCTACGTGAATATACGTTCAAACAGCGCGCACGGCAGAGCCCAGATAGCAAGCACAGTTGGGCCAATTCCGGCCGAAATACGTTACTGTCGGCTCACTGTCGGCATCGGTGAACAGATAATGGGCCAGATCCGAGCCGACTGTGCATAACACATCTGGCTGACTGACGGCTTTTTCTGTATGGGCCAGTATGGGCTGAAAGCAGTTGTACTAGTGTCAGGTCCATACTCAGTGTATTTACCATCAGCCCGAGTTCGTTTTGTCACAAGCGGGCCACTACTAGAATTAAGGAACTCAGCCGCCTGAAAAAAGGTTTTGGCGGTTAATTTAAATCCTGAGGGGATCATGCAGACGCAGACCGACGTTTTCGAGAGGAATCATTCAGCTGAAGAAAACGAGTAAGTAATTTAATTCATTTATTGTTCTAGTGTTGTTTGATGTTTTAACTGTCAAGATAAAAAATAGTTTGTTTTAATAGATGTTTGTGATGATAATTGTGTCTGTAACATCAGAATACCCTTCGGTTCCGGAGGGAGTGTTGATGAGAAGGCCTATAGGCATAGGCCTACGTCTCTTTTTAGGATGATTGTGTATTTTTTTTATTACAAAAACTGCTGTGATGTATCCAGTGCACTGTAATGTTAGCTAATTAAATGATATTGAGTTATATTCCATTTTGTTTGCTAAAATTTAGTCAGTCAATTCGTCTTTTTCAACGAGTGATTAGTTATCGTAGTAAGTTAACGTTGCGCTTTCAGCGCCGCATTTCTCTATTAAGGCAACTCTTTCTGATTTGATTCACTAACCTTTCAAAAGAGTCATTTATTTGTGAATCGAACTACACTGACCACCATGTCATTGCTCCATTAACTTACACCCGTGTAAGTTACACTCTGAAATTAAACAATTATTTTGTTTTAACACTGCTGTGGGGAACTCCGAGTCCGAAACAGAAAAGCGTTATAGATAACGTTACATAAGAGAAGCTGCCAAATAAGTGCAGCTTCTTGATTCATTGTCTTTGGCACGTCTTGTGTTCTTGAATGTAACGTAATCTGCTTTAGAGCAGGTGCACTTCAGTGAAAGAAAATAATTAAAGCGTATCTCTGTATTACTTAATTAAAATGGCAGTTCTTAACATTTTTACCACAGTGGGGATGTTAACGTTACTATGAATATAAGCGAAAGTAAACTGAAGTCTCATCTGAACACACTGTTTGGAATCTGACACCAACAGTTTTTACAGATATTTTGGTAACACTACAATAAGGTTTCATTCGTTAATATAAGTTAACTAACGTTACATTATTTAACATGGACTAAGAATGCACAATACTTAAGCATTTATTAATCTTAGTTCATTTTCATTTTGACATTTACTAATACATTATTAAATCAAAAGTGAACAGTTGTATTTTTATTAACTAATGTTAACAAAGATGAATAAATACTGTAACAAATGTATTGTTCATTGTTAATGTTAGTTAACAATAACTAGCTTATTTTTAACAAATGAGACCTTATTGTAAAGTTTTACCGATATTTTAAACTGCTGCGTGAACTTCTGGCAACAACATTTGTCAAACCTATGTGCTTAAACTAATGCTTAAGATTTAATATTGACCTCACAATTTCTATTCCTTTATTTAAAAGATGCAGTTCAGAGAAACCCTCATGTCTAATGCTGCAGAAATGGAGATCGATGGATGAACTGGCAGCAGATCGAGGGGCAGACACAAGATAAGTTTAAATCTATATTAAAATCACACCTCTTTAACGTAGCATAAACATAACACACTCTCACATTTCTATAATTTACATCCGTTAAAGGTAGCTTGCACCAAATGTACTTGTTACATCATAAGAAGAATGGCATTTACGCTAATGTTAATCTCTCTGTCTCATTCTTATCCCAAGGTTAGGCTACTGTAGTCAGCCGGATCTAGTCCGCATCCAGACCAGATGGTGGACCTCCACCCTAAGATGACCAACAGCCTGAATGCCAGACGAGAACATCACAACTAGACGGGACCTAGAAACAAACTTCTGTGAAGACCTCGTTGACACAACAGTCCTCGGCACAGTCATCGGATCAGATCCACGAGAACAGACCAGTCCACCACACAGACCAAACGGCCAGCTTCAACTCCCCTCTCATCAACGCCGGCGTGATCTCATGAAGGTAAAAGAGGAGCAAAACTCCAGAGCATGTAGATGTGAATTTGAGAACTTTGAAAACCTGTTGAATGTTGAGATTTTTCACTCGCAGACAATAATCACAAACCTGTATTCTGAATTTGAAGCTGCAGACAAGTAGTCACAAATGTGTAAAATGCCATTCACAGATATACAATGACCATTCACATTCACAGTACAACCTCAATTAGGCATTTGCAACTTCTCATCTGCCAGTGCTATTTCAAATCTTCACGCATTGACTTTGCAACTATTTTCGCGATATATTAGATGCGTAACTAACTTGTGCACTTGATTAAACAAAATGCAATGGCAGATTTGAGAAGTTGCAAATGCCTAATTGAGATTTTCACATTGGAGCTGTGAGTGTACATTTTATTTTACAAATATTTATTGTACAAGTTCTCAAATTCACATTTGCTCTTGAGTTTTGATACTCTTTAACCTTGATGTAATCTTTTCCAATCTTCGAGCAGAAACAGCTGAATAAAATACTCTGAATGATATCAATCCACAATCTGACTTGTGAAGCAGCCTGAATACGAACACACACCATGTTCGTTGTTTGGCCAGAGGAGAACTGCCCCCCCGACTGAGCCTGGTTTTTTTTCTTCATTCTCTCTCGTGATGGAGTTTGGGTTCTTGCCACTGTCACCTCTGACTTGCTTAGTTGGCGACACTTATTCTTAATTTTATTGATCTGCCTGGATTGACACCAATATATGAGAACTGAACTGAGCTGGACAATGACATCACTGTTTTCTCCAGAGCTGCTTAATAATGAAAATTAACTCTTTTTATAATTGATATACTTTATACAGTTGTTGAACAGAACTGAATCAACACTGAACTGAATTCAGCTGAACAATGGCACTATTTTCTTTTTAGAGCAGCTTTACAGCCAAATTGAACTCTGTTTGCATCATTGATCATTTTCCTGTTTAACCCTGTTAAGCTGCTTTGAAACAGTCATTACTGTATATAGCGATATATGTTTAATGATGACTTGACATTTGCAAAAGTAATTAATTTGGTGTTAAAGAGAGTGAAAAAGTTTGTGTGGGAAAGAGAATAATGTTTTCCTTTTAATCATATACAGTAAATAATTTACTTTTTATTTTGTGGTTTAACAATTGTGTTAATATATAGTGTATTTTGTTTATTGTTAATACATGTTTATATTAAAGTGTATTTGTTAATTTTATAATAAAAACCCTTAAATGGTTGAATTTGTGTTTCACTGTATGCCAATTTCTAGGCCACATCTGGGCCGGGGACCCAGCCGACTCTCAGCCAGATCTGTCTTACAGGGCCTGGGCCATATCAATAAATAAGAGTCATTTCACAGGGTGTGGGCCACATCTGGGCCAGAGGAAGTTGTTTGAGTCCGTTTCCAGTGTGTTGGACCAGTTTTGGGCCGGGGACCCAGCCAGAACTGGGCCAGAATTGAAGCAAGGGTGAGGCCCAGAGGTGGGCCATACAAAATTTTGCTATGTGGGAGAGGTAGAGAGCGCGAGACCTTGTGTGCATGAAGCGCATGTAAGCACCCCCCCACACAATTTATTTGTTTGTCATAATTAGGCCCCCCCCAAGAATATTAAATGCCCGTCCATTGATTTGTTTCTGCCGCCGGCTCTGACACCCACGTCATTGAACGATAACTGTGACTATCAACACATGCAATATCGTTGACGAAAAAAGACGAGACTGATCGGTTAAAACAAAAACAAGACTTTACCAAAACCACTTGTTTTGTCGAATAAAGGAGAAGACAACACATTAACGTTACAGACTGTGTTTGCGAGCGTTCATGCTTACGGTTGCCATATTTCAATAATTTAATCCCCAGTTAAAATTTTCTGTTTAAATAACACGTTTTCTACCCGGTCTTTTCAATGGTATCTGGCAACCATGCGCGCGCGCTCTCTCTACATGATGAAGAAGCGCGGATGATCTGAAAAAACAGAGTTCAGCGATCTTCATTTGAGATTTTCTACTTAAATTAAAGTGTCATTCAGTCTGTCTTTTTCTGTCACTAGCCGCTTGCGCTGTTTGTGAGACTAAATCTGCGGTCAAAATTCAGGCTGATATCCAGCAGTGTTTTTAATGTTGATCATATTAGCCCTATACGAGCAAGAATGCAATTTTTCCCGAATATCCACACGATTTCAAATGTGACATTGATTTTATACAACAGTTCAACAAACACAAGGGTAACATTAAGTGATGTAGGCCTACTACATTTAAAACTGTATTGTCAGTAGGCTATTGCTCTATTTTGCAACAAACGCCACAGCAGAACTGCAGGACACAGCAGTGATTCGTGAACGAATCTGTGGCTTTGAACGAATCGTGAGATTCAATGATCCGTTCATAAGTACAGCAACTTGCTTCGTTACTGAATGAATGAATGGCTCGATGACACACTCATAAACTATAGACAGACTTACCGCCACCTCGTGGCCATTTTAATTTAATATTTAAAAGTATAACATTGTTTTATTTAAATCATTATTTATTTTATAAAGGTATTTATAAATGTAAAAAATAAACTGGAAAAATCGATTAAAGAGGGCAAATATTGTCCCTTAATGGAAAAGGTGTGACAGCAGTCTAAGTGGAAGAGGGGTTACGGCATTCTAAATAAAATTGAAGAACCACTGAACTAAGGAAAATGGATATGTAGAATTGCACAAGTGCTACTGCTAGAGTGCAATGTCAATACAGCCTGTTACCTTGATTCAAATTTCTCATAAACTTAATGAACTGGCCTAGAGAGAAAAATTATGACATTTTTTGTCTAAAGACTAGGCTACATATGCCAAAATTCAGTAACTGCAATTTGACTAAAAGTAATGACAAAGTTGACAAAAAATGCAATGACTTTTCGTCAACTAAAACTAGACTAAAACTAAAGACAAAATGACTAAAATGTGACTAAGACCAATAAGCATTTTCGTCTGAAGATGAAAACTAAGACTAAATCAAAAATTGCTGCCAAAATTAACACTGATACGACACTCCTCCTCGTGCTGGCGCTATAATAAAACACACATTTTTCACACTCTTCACCATAATAAAACGCTTTTCCTGGTTTTGAATATATATGCTGTTTCTCATGATATATCACACATTTCATGAACAGATAATTACAGAGCTCTCAATCACACGACTTACCACTGGCCTTACACACTTGAACTGATAATTGCACCATAGGGCGCGCAGCATCGAGAACCAGCCAGCCAATAGGAAACCCTTATTCTATCCAATCATCTTCCAGTGTGATTATCTAACAGATCATTATTAGCAAGTGGAGACACACACTTTATATATAACTCTGTTACATATATATATATATAAAACAGACAACACCGAATAACAGAGAAAGTTTAACATAGATCGCTTGTGAAGACTCAGAAGCTAGCTCTTCTTTGATTGGACAGGCTTTATAGTTTCCTGGTTCATGACGTCACTCGCCTCTGACGTTCTATCACACCATTGGATTGATTTTACATGTGCTATAATACATCATCACATCATAAATACCTTGGTATCTACATTGATAACATGCTCACATGGCAGGTTCATGTTGACAAATTATTTTCTAAACTCCATCAAAGAATGTACTTTCTGAGGAGACTCAGATTGTATGGTGTCAACAAAAAAAATCATGACTGTGTTTTATCAGGCTGTTCTGGAGAGTCTAATCAGGTATGGGATCCAAGCCTGGTATGGTGATCTCTCTGTAAAATAAAAAAAACAGACTTTCCAACATTATCAAGACTGCCATGAAAATTGTGGGGTGGAAAGACCATCCATCGCTCCAAACATTATATGAGTAGTCTGTGTACAGAGGTGCACAAAGGATACTAGCTAACCCTTCTCACACCCTTCATCCTGAATATGTGCTCCTGCCTTCGGAAAGAAGGTACAGAGTGCCCAAATGTAGATTGAACCGGTTTAAAAACTCTTTTGTGCCTGTTTCTATTGGACTTTTGAATGACAAGGACAAAGGCCTATGACGTCTCTGGTTCGGACTGATTACTTAACATTATTTACTCTTTTATATTATAATTTTTATTTATTGGTACTCACTGCTGGTCTTAGGTTTATGCACTGGTATTTGTGTGATAACAGTGGTCTTTGTAGATGTGCAGTATGACGACCGTTTGCATGGTCTACATGTTTTGCTCTACTGTATAAATTGTTTTTGTGAGCTACATCATGTGATCGATTTATTCTGTAATGGATTTAGAATATTTTATGTGTTATTTTTTATTCTGGAAATGCAGCATACACTGAACCCAAGACAAATTTCCCTAAGGGGACAATAAAGTATAAACAAAACTAACTAGCTA
Organism: Siphateles boraxobius; assembly: GCF_051911475.1. Lineage (NCBI taxonomy): Eukaryota > Metazoa > Chordata > Actinopteri > Cypriniformes > Leuciscidae > Siphateles > Siphateles boraxobius. The sequence continues at coordinate 147,478 of NW_027508773.1, forward strand.
ACTATCACGCAAAGCGTTCCCCTAGCGTCAATAGACGCACCGCGAGTGCCCTTGAAAGGGAACATGCTATGCTAACTCACTAGTTCTTGACCCCTCCTGCTAGTTCTTTGATTCACAAAGTCTAAAGTTAATTTCTTTTACATATTTGGCTGAGGATCCATAAAAATGCAACATGTAAAACCAATTTTTAGTGATAAAACGAATTCAAGGGCTAGTGAATCATGATCACTTATGAATAGATCCTATTAGTCAGGAGTCCTACAGTACAGTACAGTGTGAGCAAAGAGTTTAATCCAAACTGAATAAATCTGATGGCATTGCCATTATAATGTAAAATATGATTTAAATTAGCTACATACAAGAAACTAAAAGAATTGAAAAATCTGTTATTTGCTCACTTTTATGTAATTGCAAAACCCAATTGCATTTTTTTCTTTAATGTTAAAAGGTGCTTTTTCTGACCACATCTCTGAAGCAGAAGATAGATGCACACAGGCTTTTCATGAGGGTGAATAAATTATAATTGTCACTCACAGAAGAGAACAGAGAGGTGGTAAGGTGAAATGGTTTCTTCAAGTAAAAGCAGAGTGAAGGATGAACACGATGACTGGAAATCGGGATGACGGACAGGAGATAGACGGAGGACAGTAGATTTGATGATTTCAGGTGAGTGTTCAGGTAAAGAGTCTGACTGTTTACGTAGCAGTAACGTTGTCGAGACCAGCCCCTGATGTGAGGGGGACGCAGGTTGATATAGGCTGTGTTGATGAGAGAGTGCAGGTGCAGGGAATCAGTATCAGGTGATTGGTGATGATCTACAGCAGGGTTGTGTCCAAAACTACATACTTCCCTACTATATAGTAGGGGAAAAGCAGTAGGCAAGCGAATAAGTATGTCCGAATTCTTAGTATCCATAAATGAGTAGGCGAGAATTACCTGGGTGACATACTAATTCTCGCGAGATTAGGACGTGCGTATACTAATAGTGGCTCCGAATATCCCTACTTTCCTACTATATAGTAGGATAAAACAGTACATGAAAGGAGTAGTATGTCCAAAACCTCAGTACTCATGAAAGAGTAGGCGAGAAGTTCCCGGATGACCTAATGCTTCTGCCCAGATTCTGAAGAGCTCGTAGACGGATACTTTTCTATCCCAGGAGGCCACGGGAGATTATACGTCATTATCAACATCGCGGAGATCAGCGACCCGGGTGTTTTCAAATGTGAGTAAACAAGGTTCCTTATGTTAAAATCTCATGTGTTGAACTACTGTAAACTGTTGAATGTGTAAAAATGTTAGACAGTATAGTTGTGATTTTTCTGTTAAAACACATTTTATTGTATAGCTAACAGGGGAGCTCCAATAAGCACACGAACGTCTCTGAATTGGATTTACATAAACCATTTACATCTTAAAGACACTTATTTTAAATGTCATTTAACATCTGACAGGAAAATCATGGATAAGTATCGCAGAAGAGCATATCACAACATCTGAGTGAGCGATGTGTTTTGTGTCCTTACTGTTGTCAACACTGTTTATATTACATGATAAACAAATCTACATAAAGTAACTAAACATACGTTATCTATTTTATTTTTCCATTGGTACTGTTGATAAATTGAGGAACATTTATGTTGGATAAAAGGTGAGATAACACATCAGCATCAACCTCAACATGTAAATGTTTATTGAGCTAATAAATCACAGCGGTAACTGAATCTTGTCTGGATGTTACAGGAACACGTGTGTTTATCTGGTGGAGAGTGGCTCATGAAGGCTTTGAGTGAGTATACTACAGAAATGAATAAAACAAATCTATTTAAATCTTAGGTTGTAGTTTATTTTAATTATTATAATTCTTATTCTTGATTTCTTGCATTTGCTGCAGAGCTTTTGTGGTGGAGCAGAGGATGCAAGGCAGGGTGATGCGGCATTTGTGGGAAAAAAAGGAAAACCTGAAATAAAAATAAAAAGTAAGATAATTTTGTTACTTATTATACAGACATCAAATGACATTCTCCTGTTAACATGTCTGTTTTTTATTATATTTTGTGCATTTTTTGTAGGATTCTGAAATGTCTGCAGACTGGTATATCATCATCATCATCACTGAGGATGAGGAGCCCAGAGCTGATTCCTGGAAATGGTGCCATGGATGAGACCCTCCATCACCCCACCGGCCCTTCTTAGACCCTCCATCACCCCACCGGCCCTTCTTAGACCCTCCATCACTCCACCGGCCCTTCCGAGACCCTCCATCCCTCCACCGACCCTTCCGAGACCCTCCATCACTCCACCGACCCTTACGAGACCCTCCATCACTCCACCGGCCCTTACGAGACCCTCCATCACTCCACCGGCCCTTACGAGACCATCCATCACTCCACCGGCCCTTACGAGACCCTCCATCACTCCACCTGCCCTTACGAGACCCTCCATCACTCCACCTGCCTTTACGAGACCCTCCATCACTGCACCTGCCCTTACGAGACCCTCCATCACTCTACCGGCCCTTACGAGACCCTCCATCACTCCACCGGCCCTTACGAGACCCTCCATCGCATAACCTGCCCTTACGAGACCTTCCATCACTCCACCTGCCCTTACAAGACCCTCCATCACTCCACCTGCCATTACGAGACCCTCCATCGCTCCACCTGCCTTTACGAGACCCTCCATCACTCCACCAGCCCTTAGGAGACCCTCCATCACTCTACCTGCCCTTACGAGACCTTCCATCACTCCACCTGCCATTACGAGACCCTCCATCGCTCCACCTGCCCTTACGAGACCATCCATCACTCCACCTGCCCTTACGAGACCCTCCATCACTCCACCTGCCTTTACGAGACCCTCCATCACTCCACCGGCCCTTACGAGACCCTCCATCGCTCCACCGGCCCTTACGAGACCCTCCATCACTCCACCGGCCCTTACGAGACCCTCCATCACTCCACCGGCCCTTACGAGTCCCTCCATCACTTCACCGGCCCTTACGAGACCATCCATCACTCCACCGGCCCTTACGAATCCCTCCATCACTCCACCTGCCCTTACGAGACCCTCCATCACTCCACTGGCCCTTACGAATCCCTCCATCACTCCACCTGCCCTTACGAGACCCTCCTTCACTCCACCTGCCCTTACGAGACCCTCCATCACTCCACCTGCCCTTACGAGACCCTCCATCACTCCAGCTGCCCTTACGAGACCCTCCATCGCTCCACCTGCCATTACGAGACCCTCCATCACTCCACCAGCCCTTACGAGACCCTCCATCACTCCACCAGCCCTTACGAGACCCTCCATCACTCCACCTGCCCTTACGAGACCCTCTATTACTCCACCTGCCCTTACGAATCCCTCCATCACTCCACCTGCCCTTACGAGACCCTCTATCACTCCACCTGCCCTTACGAATCCCTCCATCACGCCACCTGCCCTTACGAGACCCTCCATCACTCCACCTGCCCTTACGAGACCCTCCATCGCTCCACCTGCCATTACGAGACCCTCCATCACTCCACCAGCCCTTACGAGACCCTCCATCACTCCACCAGCCCTTACGAGACCCTCCATCACTCCACCTGCCCTTACGAGACCCTCCATCACTCCACCTGCCCTTACGAGACCCTCCATCACTCCACCGGCCCTTACGAATCCCTCCATCACTCCACCTGCCCTTACGAGACCCTCCATCACTCCACCTGTCCTTACGAATCCCTCCATCACTCCACCTGCCCTTACGAGACCCTCCATCACTCAACCGGCCCTTACGAATCCCTCCATCACTCCACCTGCCCTTACGAGACCCTCATCACTCCACCTGCCCTTACAAGACCCTCATTCGCTCCACCTGCCATTACGAGACCCTCCATCACTCCACCGGCCCTTACGAGACCCTCCATCGCTCCACCTGCCATTACGAGACCCTCCATCACTCCACCGGCCCTTACGAGACCCTCCATCACTCCACCTGCCCTTACGAGATCCTCCATCACTCCACCTGCCCTTACGAGACCCTCCATCGCTCCACCTGCCATTACGAGACCCTCCATCACTCCACCGGCCCTTACGAGACCCTCCATCACTCCACCTGCCCTTACGAGATCCTCCATCACTCCACCTGCCCTTACGAGACCCTCCATCACTCCACCTGCCCTTACGAGACCCTCCATCACTCCACCGGCCCTTACGAAACCCTCCATCACTCCACCGGCCCTTATGAATCCCTCCATCACTCCACCTGCCCTTACGAGATCCTCCATCACTCCACCTGCCCTTACGAGACCCTCCATCGCTCCACCTGCCATTACGAGACCCTCCATCACTCCACCAGCCCTTACGAGACCCTCCATCACTCCACCAGCCCTTACGAGACCCTCCATCACTCCACCTGCCCTTACGAGACCCTCCATCACTCCACCGGCCCTTACGAGACCCTCCATCACTCCACCAGCCCTTATGAATCCCTCCATCACTCCACCTGCCCTTACGAGACCCTCCATCACTCCACCTGTCCTTACGAATCCCTCCATCACTCCACCTGCCCTTACGAGACCCTCCATCACTCCACCGGCCCTTACGAGACCCTCCATCACTCCACCGGCCCTTACGAATCCCTCCATCACTCCACCTGCCCTTACGAGACCCTCATCACTCCACCTGCCCTTACGAGACCCTCCATCGCTCCACCTGCCATTACGAGACCCTCCATCGCTCCACCGGCCCTTACGAGACTCTCCATCGCTCCACCTGCTATTACGAGACCCTCCATCACTCCACCGGCCCTTACGAGACCCTCCATCGCTCCACCTGCCATTACGAGACCCTCCATCACTCCACCTGCCCTTACGAGACCCTCCATCACTCCACCTGCCCTTACGAGATCCTACATCACTCCACCTGCCCTTACGAGACCCTCCATCACTCCACCTGCCCTTACGAGACCCTCCATCACTCCACCTGCCCTTACGAGACCCTCCATCACTCCACCTGCCCTTACGAATCCCTCCATCACTCCACCTGCCCTTACGAGACTCTCCATCACTCCATGAGAACCTCCATCGCTCCACCGCCATTACGAGACCCTCCTTCGCTCCTCCTGCTTTTACGAGACCCTCCATCACTCCACCGGCCCTTACGAGACCCTCCATCACTCCACCGGCCCTTACGAGTCCCTCCATCACTCCACCGGCCCTTACGAGACCCTCCATCACTCCACCGGCCCTTACGAATCCCTCCATCACTCCACCTGCCCTTACGAGTCCCTCCATCACTCCACCGGCCCTTATTTACATTCATATTTACAAAATGTTAGAAATATGTATGTCACTGTCCTCAAATGACTTTATTGTTAAACGTGAGTTTTCTCCTGTCTTGGAAGGATTCAGGTGACCAGATTTGGTGTCTATGGTTTATTGCTATGGATCGTTGTCTTTGTTACACATTCTCATTAGTTGCTTGGCATATGAGTGATTACATGTGCCAGAAAAGCTGTAGCAGAAACACTTGCCCAAGCAGAAAAACAATGCACTGTTGCCAGACACCGATTACAGAAAGTCACCTGAATGCAGTTGATGTCAAACTATCTAAATTAAATTCGATAAAGAATATGTAAATCATAACTGTATATTTTAATCTTATTCTCAGACAAAAAATGTTTGGGTAGGTTCACAGAGTTACTAGACCAGTTACTAGTTGTTAGACCACAAGAACCAGACCGGTCCTCCGCACAGACCCAGTGACCAGCTTCAGCGCCACACCGGCGTGAATCGGTGATCAAGCAGAAGGAACTGAAGGAACTGAACGAATATTTGAATGCTACCGATCCCAATCTGACCTCTGACCTGTAATGCTGCCTGAATCATAATCACACACTGTTGGTTCGTTGGCCAGAGGAGAACTGAGACTGAGTCTGAGTTCTCCCGAGGGTTTTGTCACTGATGGAGTTTGGGTTCCTGCCACTGTCGCCTCTCGTTTGCTTTATTGGAGATATTTAATATTCAACAATATTATTGATCTGACTGTACTGACTCCCCAGACAGCAACATAGTGTCGGCCCAGACCGGGCCACATCTTGTAGGGGTGAGTGGGGCACAGCCTAATCAGGTCTAGTTGTAACACACTTGTTTTAAATACTTCCACACATCCTAGCATGATGAAACTTAGTGTATTTACTAGTTGCCATATCAAAACAAAAAAAGAGAAAAAATTGCGCTAAAATTCAGAAATCTTTAAGTAAATTTCCTACTTATGTTCATTTTTCATCTCAGTTTTTTTTGTGTGTTTATCTAAAATTAGACAAATCCGATATTATTTTAACCATATATCTGTTATTTGGCAGTTGAGATAGTTCTTTAATGCTGATCTAACAAGCAGAAGACACTCGCCGGGTTTAAATCCCAGTTGTGCAGGCGGGGCATGCTGTCACAATGCGTTACAATAAGCCCCAATTAGAACTATGATATTCTATTCTATACTTTTATGAATTCTGTTGAGAAACCATGAGGAAAAAGGTGAAAAAAGACTTATAGTCACTGTTCAGAAATTATTAATTATTATTATGTTATGTATTATGTTGTATAGCTGTGTTTTTCAGTGTGTTTGTTTGTCTCCACCTCTGACCACGGTGACAATACCTGGACCTTACATATGGTTAAAAGTCTGACGGCGATGGGGAATCTGACGACGGGGGCAGGTTTAAATAGACTGGGAGCTCTTAGTCAGAGCCCTGCACGGCAGCGGCACAGGGTATTTGGTCGCTATCAACTGGGATTGAATGGCAGGTGTTTCGGCAGACCCCTGTGCGACGGAGCAGCCCTATTTAGGGACTGCACTGCTCTACCTCATTGGGGAAGGGCCTAGAAAAGGTGGCCTAAAAATTGCCCATTCAACCATTTATCTGGATAGATTACCGCGTCAATCGGGTTATTCCACTACTGCGGTCGAAATAAGAAAAATAAGAAACAATACAATATAAAATTGGCAACATGGAATGTAAGGACTCTCCTGGACTCGCATGGCATCTCTGACAGACCACACAGGAGAACAGCCCTGATCGCTGCTGAGCTGAGCCGCTACAACATCGACATTGCTGCCCTGAGTGAGACTAGGCTTCTGGATGAAGGATCTCTAACAGAGGAAGGAACGGGCTATACCTTCTTCTGGAAAGGTTTCCCCCCAGGTGGAAAACATCTTTATGGAGTAGGACTGGCCATCAAAAACACGCTTCTACCAAGTCTCACAGAAACACCTATTGGCATTAGTGAAAGGCTAATGACCCTCCGTATCCCCCTGGCAAAAAAGCGTTATGCCACACTTCTCAGTGCCTATGCACCAACTTTGCCATCTGAAAATGAAGCCAAGGTATGCTTTTATCAAGCACTGGATGAAACTCTTCGCCAGATCCCTAAGAGTGATAAGATCCTCTTGCTTCGGGATTTTAACGCTAGGGTGGGACAGAACTACAGGATATGGAGTGGAGTACTAGGTAGACATGGCATTGGCAGGGAGAATGCAAATGGTATGAGGTTACTTACTCTTTGCTCTGAGCATAACCTTACCATAACTAACACCATCTTCCAGCAGAAGGCAAAATATAAGACCTTGGGGATGCACCCTCGCTCTAAACATTGGCACATGATTGACTTCATCATGGTGAGGAGAAATGACATCAAGGATGTTTTCATCACTCGTGCCATGAGAGGTGCAGAGTGCTGGACTGACCATCGTATGATTGTGGCCAAGCTCAATATGGAAGTGCGTACCCCTTTACGACGGCAAAAGTCCAAAAATAAGAGGCTAAATTGTAGCCGCTTTGGAAACATAGAAGCAAGAATTGAGTTTCGACGTCTCCTAGCTGAGAAGCTTATGGAGTCTGAAACTTGTCTGAGCTCAGAAAACACAATGGAACAACAGTGGAACTATATTTGCTCTGTGCTCTATGAGGCAGCAGCCAAATCCATCGGCTATAAGAGCAAGAACCACCAAGACTGGTTTGACGATAACTCAGACATCATCCACAACCTGCTTAAGGATATGCGGAAAGCACACCGGGAAACATTAGATAACCCTTCATCCATTAAGGCTAGACAGGATTGGCAGGCAGCTCGGGGGAAAGTGCAAAAGGATATACGGGCCATACAGAATGAGTGGTGGACTGAAAAGGCACATGAAATCCAATCCTTTGCAGATAAATATGACATGCATAATTTTTATAATGCTATCAAATCCATCTACGGTCCAACAAATCGCTGTGTCACTTCCCTGAAAACAGCTGATGGGCAAACACTTCTGAAGGATCAGAATAGTATCCTACTGAGGTGGGCTGACCATTTTGACACCCTGCTTAATCAGGACTCTGATGCAGACCCCACCATCCTGGACAAACTGCCTGAACTTCCTCCCATCCACGATCTCAGTCTACCACCAACCTTCCAGGAGGTACTATCATCTGTCCGTTCTCTTAAGAACAACAAGCCCCTGGTGCTGATAACATCCCTGCTGAGCTACTGAAGGAGGTAGGGTACATATGTATGCGCACCCTCTACCAGTACATCACCAAGGCCTGGACTGATGAGAACATCCCACAGCAATGGAGAGATGCAAACATTGTAGTCATCTACAAGAACAAGGGTGACAAGGCCGTATGCGGCAATAGCAAAGGCATATCACTCCTTTCAGTTGGTGGTAAGGTCATGGCCAAAGTGCTGCATCAGAGGCTTATTAATAACATCACTGAGTCAATGCTGCCAGAATCACAGTGTGGGTTTAGAAAGAACAGGAGCACGATCGACATGATCTTCACAGCCCGGCAGCTTCAGGAAAAGTGCCGGGAGCAACATCAGGACATGTTTATGGCATTTGTCGATCTCTCGAAAGCATTCGACACTGTGCAAAGAGAGCTCTTATGGGATGTCCTCCTCAGGTTTGGATGTCCAGATAAGTTTGATAACATCCTTCGCCAATTCCATGATGGGATGACTGCTCGGGTGACCGTAGGCGGACAAGAGTCTGAGCCGTTCCCTGTTCGCACAGGGGTGAGGCAGGGGTGTGTGTTAGCGCCAGTGCTCTTTAACATCTTCCTCCTGTGTGTCACCAAGCTTCTCCACAATGAGATTGAAAACAGCAGTGGTGTGGCAGTGGACTTCAGATTAGATGGCAACCTTTTTAACATTAGGAGGCTACATGCAACAACAAAAATCAGCAGAGAGCAGGTCCTGGAGCTACAGTATGCAGACGATTGTGCTTTTGTGGCCCATACTCCGGAGGATCTTCAAACTCTCCTTGCTGTGGCGGTGAGGGCGTACAGCAGGATGGGGCTGACTGTCAACACCACCAAGACAGAAGTGGTCTGCCAATGGAGTGCCAATGTCCCACCCACATCTCCTGCCTTCACTGTTGGAGATGAACAGTTGTCAGTAGTGCCATCTTTCAAATATCTGGGGAGTTTTCTCTCTGAGGATAGCAGCATCGACAATGAAATCCAGAACCGAATTAAACAGGCATCAGCTGCCTTTGGGAGACTTCGATGCAGAGTCTTTCATAATAAGAACCTTCATCCCTCCACAAAGGTCGCCGTATACCAAGCGGTCTGTGTCACCACCCTCCTCTATATCTGTGAAGCATGGGTAACCTACTGCCGTCACATCAAGTCCTTAGAGCAATTCCACATAAGCTGCCTTCAGCGCATTCTGGGAATTACCTGGCATAATCAGGTACCTCACACTTAAATACTTAAAAAGACGAACTGAAGAAGTATTGAGGCCATTATTACCCAGCGCCAACTGCAGTAGTTGGGGCATGTGATAAGGATGCCCCCATGTCGTCTGCCCCGCAGAGTACTATATGGCCAGTTACATCATGGTCGACGCTCAGCTGGGGGTCCGAAGAAGCGATATAAAGATCAGATGAAGAACGCCTTGAGAAAGTGTAAGATCAGACCTGAGGATCTGGAGGATGTTGCTGCTGACCGCACCATCTGGCGACAGCTATGTGGAGAGGGGGTTTGTACACTAGAGATGGAGAGGACAACCAGAAAACAGCAGAAGCGAGCCAGGAGAAAGGCAGCCATAGCTGCCAATGTGACCACTACCACCATCACATACATATGCCCCACCTGCAATAGAGCTTGTGGGTCCAGGATAGGACTGTTTAGTCATCAAAGATCTCACCGTTAAAGGCGTGGACGTCATCATCGGATCTCGATGGACAACCGAAGAAAAGAAAAGAAGAAAATAGCTGTGTTTTTCAGTGTGTTTGTTGTAAAACAAAAATTTATTTATTTTTAATTATTAAAAAATTACATTATTTTGTATAAAAACATGAATAATTGTATATTCTTGAGAAAATATTTTAGTTTGTCTTGTATATTATTTGATTAGATTACATTTTAAGCTGTCATATGGTAATGTTATGATGTACCCCACCTATGGGGCATGTTGTCACATTTCACTTCCATTCTTTCGGGCTAAAACAAGAAAAAAGTAAACTCTGTATTACGTAAACCACATAATTGTACTAAACATGTGTGAAATTAATGCAGGAAAAAATAAATACTCTGAACCCTAAGTAGGTTTACACAAACTGAGAAAGTGAAAAAGCGTTACCTTGTGGCCCGTATCACCTACTTGTGGATTCCATGCAGGGCAGGAGTGGGGCCACTTTTCAGCCCAGGAGTTTCAGGCCTAAGACCGGCCCACTTTTTCCATGGTGGTGGAAATTATATAATAATGAGTACTTCACCGGTCGGTTTCGTTTGCTCAAGGAAGCTATACTGAGACTGACAGATGAATTAGCTGGAGTACTGAGTCCTGCCACTTCAAGAAGCCACAGCATCCCAGCAGTGCAAAATCTTTCTTTTTGTATCTTTTCTGTACGTCTTTAACACTCCGCGCAACGGTCTGATTAACGCTGCTAACTGTCGTAGCAATCTTTTTCCAAATTAAACTTTTCTTTTTGTTACTACATTCTCCACTAAATTTCCCAAGTAAAATGTCCTTGTAACTGTTATACTCCTCCAACAAACACATATTTTCTGCTGGGGTAAACTGCACTGAGCGGTTGAATGCGCTTACTCGATCCACCATGTTTTTTGTTTTGAAAATTGTCTTATTTTACCCAGAATGCATTGCAGTGTAGTCCTACTTAAGATAGTCAGAGTCTTAAGTGCTTTGTTTAACGGTCTGATTTAGATGTCGATCTGAAGTCTGACTATCTACTATATCTAAGCCATTGTCAAAGTCTATCTCTGTGAAACCGGCCCCAGAAGGCCATATACCAGGGGTGTCAGACTCAGATTAGGCAGTAGGCCGGATTTATTGGAATGAGGCCTCATGGGGGCCGTAATTGTCAGGGTCATTATCATTTTTCTGCATGTGTATCATATTGTGGTAATTTACTCCTTTACTACACCCACTTCTGAACAAACAATACATATTGGTTTATCATGTGCCATCATATACTGCTCTTTCTTACATTAAATAACTTTAATTCATATTGTTTACTCTGGTATCCTCTACCTGTCCCTGTAGTCATGGCCTCCTCATTTTCAGCGGGGGACTGGCTTATCTGCTTCTCTGAAGCTACAAAAAAATAATTAAGAGGTAATTTTACTGCATACACAGATCAAGCTTGAGTTTTGTTATCAATATTTGCATAATATTTGCAAAGTCTATGAATCGCCATATATTGGGTGATACAATATCCTCCTCCAATGCCTTTCTTTTTTTCAACCTGGCTTTTTCAGCCCCTCCTGGCCTCTTCTTCCCATCCATCCTCCCTGACGCGTACCGTTACGGTAGGGCCGGCCCAGGTACATGGTACAACCCTTGCAGAGGCTGCGCACTGCGGTGTCAGATTGCGGAATGTGTGTAGCCTAATTTACGAGAAGATAGACTAACGTGACAAATGTAAAAAAAAAAAATATCCTCGACCGGCCCAAAAGTGAAGCGGCCCACTGGGAATTCTCCCGATTCTCCCGATTACCCACCCCGGGCCTGATTCCATGCATACTAGATGTGTGCCGGATCTGGGCCAGCACTATGTGTGTTGAATAAGAACTGAACTGAGCTGAACAATGACATCACTGTTTTCTATAGAACTACTTTATAGATTAAATGAACTAAGTCAATAATTGTTGATCTTTACAACAGAACTGAGTGTGTGTGTTCCAACTATTCAGTAAGACAAAGACCCAGTCAACAATTTTTCACTATAAAGCCAGCTTAAATCTCCTCTTTCTATATAACTTCATTGATCCATGTTGGATGCAAAACAGCAGCCGCTGTGGCTAAAGAGTCAAGTCAAGTCACCTTTATTTATATAGCGCTTTTTACAATACAGATTGTTTCAAAGCAACTTTACAGAAATAACAGGAAAATAATGTTGTAATAATATTGTTAAATATAATATTAAATGTCCCCAACTAAGCAAGCCAAAAGCCAATGGCGACAAAGGCGAAGAAAGGCGCAAAAAGGCGACAGTGAAGGAACCAAAACTCCATCAGTGACAGAATGGAGAAAAAAACCTTTGGAGAACTCAGAATCAGTCAGGGGGCCAGTCCTCCTCTGGCCAACGAACCAACAGTGTATGATTATGATTTAGGCAGCATTATAGGTCAGAAGTCAAATTGGATCAGAACTTTCACAATATTTATCCAGTTCATCTGGTTGGGGGTCGGAGTCATCACGCCGGTATGGAGACGAGTTTGTTGAGGTGTCCATGAGGCCTTCACAGGGCTGATGATGCTGGCACTTCAGGGATGTGTTGTCATTGTGTCCATGCGATGGTCTTTCGTCAGATCCGGATATGGCCTGGATCCGGCGGACTGTGGTAAACCTCGGTATAAACAGAGAGACTAATATTAGTCAAGTCACCTACATTTTTATATAGCGCTTTTAACAATATTAACTGTTTCAAAGCAGCTTTACAGTGATAATAGGAAATAAAAGTAACAGAGATTATTTTGGCTTTACAGCAGCTCTAGAATAAAGTTATTGTCCAGCTAAAGTTAGTTTTGATTCACTTCCGTGACAGCGATCATTAGTTACTTACTTAGGGGCCACTTACACAACCCTATTCTAACAGAAAACCTTTAATGCGATCCGGCCGCTCATTTGCATAAAACAGTGCCTGGTGCCTCTGAGAATTTTTTATCGCTTCCGCGTAGCCACGTGAATCGGAATTATCCGACAACGTTTTATCAGTACAGAGGTAAAGGAAAGGAGGCCTTCACAAGGGAGAGACTAGTGACACTTCAGGACTGCATTGTCGTCGTGTCCAGACGCAGGTCCTTCATCAGATCCGGATACGGCCTGGATCCTGCGGACTGCGGTAAACCTCGGGATAAACAGAGAGACAAATATTAGCGTAGACACCATCCTTCTTATGATGTAACGAGTACATCAGGATTTAAGGGAAGTGTTCCCGTTTCCGGCAGATCTAAACTATGCAGCCTAACATTGAATTATAGAAGTCTATAATTTGTTATGTGTATGCTAAGCCAAAGAGATGTGTTTTTAGTCTAGATTTGAACTGACAGACTGTGTCTGCTTCCCGGACAATGTTAGGAAGACTGTTCCAAAGTTTTGGTGCTAAATAGGAAAAGGATCTACCGCCAGCAGTCGATTTTGATATTCTTGGTATTATCAACTGGCCGGAATTTTGAGATCGCAATAGACGTGAAGGACTATAATACGTCAAATACTGGGGAGCTAAACCATTTAGTGCTTTGTAGGTAATCAGCCATATTTAAAAATGTATATGATGTTTCATAGGGAGCCAATGCAGTGTTGACAGAACCGGGCTAATATGGTCATACTTCCTGGTTCTGGTAAGAACTCTGGGGGCTGCATTTTGGACCAGCTGTAGTTTGTTTATCAAGCGTGCAGGGCAACCACTCATAATAGCATTACAATAATCTAGCCTTGAGGTCATGAACGCATGAAGAGTGAGTGTGTATTTCCACAAGGTCTAGAGACAGATCTCCTCTGTAGCATGTGGCTGATGAGAAAATATGTGGGTCTGTGTGTGTGTGTGTGTGTGTGTGTGTGTGTGTGTGTGTGTGTGTCTGTGTGTGTGTGTGTGTGTGTGTGTATGTGTGTGTGTTTGTGTGTGTGTGTGTGTGTGTGTGTGTGTGTGTGTGTGTGTGTGTGTGTGTGTGTGTGTGTGTGTGTGTGTGTGTGTGTGTGTGTGTGTGTGTGTGTGTGTGTGCGCGTGTGTGTGTGTGTGTGTATGTATGTGTGTGTGTGTGTGTGTGTGTGTGTGTGTGTGTGTGTGTGTGTGTGTGTGTGTGTGTGTTTGCCTGTCCTGCAGGGTTGATGAAGGACAGTTCTGCTGGCCTAATGAACTGTAGTCTTTCAAGATGAAGACTTTGATTGCAAGGACATTCAAGCCCTCCTGCTGCCTTTAACCGGCACTGGCCAAGACCACTGTATAATTTTACGTTCACACACTTGCTTATAAGTGTAAGTTGAGAGTGAGCTTTTTTCTATTTTAAGACCATACACCAGACATCCCAAGTCTCCCGGAAGTTCCGGGAGTCTCCCACATATTGATAGCGGCTCCCTGTTTGCCTCAAATTAGTTAAAATCTCCCGGTATATAGAGCGAGTGAGCAAGAGAGCGCATGCGAGACAGAAGAGACTGTGCTCCAAACCGTGTAGCGTGCACGGTGGAGAGGGAGAGAGCGAGAGACCTTGTGTGTGTGTGCATGTGCGTGTGTGTGCGTGTGTGCCTCATGAAGCGCATGTAAGACAGAGAGCATCCTGAGTGGCCTGTTTCAGTAAGTCAACCAATCAATTGTCAGTGTGGGTGGGCTTCTGAACCAGTATTTAATCCCCCCCACCCCCATCTCCACCCCCATCCCCATCCCCATCCTCATCCTCATCCTAATCCCATCCCCATCCCCATGATTAAATTTACATTGAGTTTGCAGCACAGCTAACATGATGGTAAAATTTAAAATGGCCAGGTTTGAATTTTATTGAATAGAGATTGCTTTTTAAATTTTCCAAGTTCAAGATATCTGTATGTGTTGCTGAAAGAAGATAACATAACTGACATATAATTCGGGTGCCAAAATTAAAGCACTTGACAAAAACATAAAGCAAATCTGTAACATCCATTGGTTTCAGGGTTTACCATGGTAACAATTAACATTTCCAAAAATATACTAGAATTTTTTTCCTGCTTATTTTCTCTCGCTCACACTTGCAGAGTTGTTAATTAGATTAGTAATGACTTGTCTGAAGGGTAAATAAAGTTAAATTAAAATTGTGTCTGTTGAGCTCCAGAATTTGACAGTAGTCACTCTACTCTGGGTTTTCCGTGTCCTGCTTCCCACTCACTCGTCAGAGAAACAAATGATCATATTTGTTTTCCTAATGCATGTTTGTGGTTGGATTAGGAAATATTGTCATTTTTGCTTATTCCAAATTGACAATAAAATAGTTTAATGTTACCCAAATAGCTATTTTAGGTTGTTTTAGCAAACTTGCTTTAATGTCTCCATTCTATTATGTAACTGCCACTTTTGACAATCCGGTCAGTTCCCAAAGGATAGAATCAAGTCTACCCTGTATTTGTTTGTGATGAGCATCCTGTTTCACTTGGAAATATGTCCGGTTATGAAGGTAAAATTTCTAAATGAGGTAAAAAAAAAAAAGAAGCTCAATGAGCCGTTGGTCTGAATGAATATCTCATCTGTACAGCAGCAGCCTCATGTTCTCTTACGAGAGTTCCTCTCGTACTGCGTAATATCTTACGCTATGGGGAAAACCTCTTTTCCACAAGATATTGAAGCCAAAAATTATCCTTAATTTTGAATCAATGTAAAACGCGTTGAAGCAGCATGCAGACATAGGCAAGACGGCTTGCGTGCCTATTGGCTGACCTGCGGCAACAGCAGCAGCCTATCGAGAGAGGCCCTGCGTGACGCCATATCCAATCGGGCCGCTTTGTGCCCACTTCGTCACATCCCGCCGAAATAGGCGTGGCCTTGATCTATAAATATAGCTCGATAGGCTGATACAAACTGAGTTTTCATCTCTTCAGCGAAGCTCACGCATCGCTGGATCCAGAGTGAGAAGCCGCACCGTTGAGAATAAGCCTTCTGCGGGACGAGCCTCTGAGTCTGAAGCCGTGGCCTTCACCTCGCCGCCTTCAGCCGCCGTACCTGCTACGCTTTCCGGCGTTATATCCTTTTACCTCTGCTAAGAGTGTGTGTTCGCCGCCGCAACTCACATTCTCTCTCTTTCTAAAAGAGCTGCGTCTTTTTCAAGATGCCTAAATCCTGTGGCTCTTGCCGAGCCGCACTCAGCGATGGGTACCGCCATTTCATCTGCATTTCCCGCCTGGGTAAGGATCATGCAGCTCTCGCGCTCGCTGACGGCGGATGCCCTCATTGCGAACTGATGCCTATGGTGACTGAGGACTCGCCTGGCATTTTTTCTCCGAGTCTGCACTTCTGCCCGCTGTAGTGCCGCTCCATAAAAGCGCCGTACTCAGTGGGTCCCCGAGCCTTCTCCAGCCCGTGAAAGCTTGCCGGTTCGCCCGCCAGCTTCACCAGCTTCACTCGAGTCGCTTACTGACGGACAACGGCCGCCGCGCACAGCCACTTCCGCCATTAATGACAACGAGATAGCTGCATCTGTAGAGAAGGCCAGCTGCTCTATCCTGGCGTCGGACAGTGAGGATTGGGCGAGCTCTGTGGACCTCCCCCCTTCTGCCCGCGAGTCGTCAGGGAAACGGACCAGCATCAAAACCGCGGCTAGCTTTTCTTTCAGTTATAAGAAAGCTACCCCGCCCCCGCCCCCCGTGGGCATGCTTCACCGGCGAAATGAGGAAAGAGTGTGTTTTAGTCCCGCCGAGGCCGGACCAATCTCCATTTCTCACACATTTCTCAGCTCCTCTTAGTTTGAGCGGCTGAAAATGTCAATATTGCAGCAATGAGCCTGTTGTATAACACGCACGCCTGCACACAAAACTGTGATGACGCTCTCTTATGTGTTTCAGCACACTGGAGGTCTTCGGTCACCACTACGTTGCGGCCAGAGCCCAGATCTCATTCTACCTCTAGCTATTCATGCCAATGCATGGGCAAAGCTTCCCGGGGTGTCAGAATGGGTGCTGAACACTATAAAAAGAGGCTATTCGCTGCAGTTCACTCGACGTCCCCGCCTTTACACGGCGCGTGTCGAAACTACGGTAAAAAACGAGGTAGCTCATCTACTTTGAGCCGAAATAGCGAAACTACTGAGCAAAGGGGCCATAGAACCTTTATCTCAGAGCGAAGGGGGTGTATACAGCAGATATTTTCTGGTACCGAAAAAAGACGGGGGTCTCAGTCCCATTCTAGATCTGCGGCAACTGAAAAGAGTGCTTGTGAAGCGCCAGTTCAGAATGCTTACAACCAGGAAAATCCTTGCGCAAGTTCGCCAGGAGGACTGGTTTATGTCAATAGATCTGAAAGACGCTTATTTCCAAATACAAATAGCGTCTTGTCACAGGCGTTTTCTTGAGATTCGCCTTCGAGGGCCAGGCATATCAATACATAGTCCTGCCGTTCGGCCTGTCCCTGGCACCCCGTACATTTACGATGTGCATGGACGCGCCTCTCGCACCCCTGAGACTTCGGGGCATGCGAGTTTTGAACTACTTGGAAGATTGGCTGATTCTAGCTCGATCACGCTCAGAGCTCATAGAACACAGGGCCATATTACGAGCATCTTTAGAACCTGGGTCTAACACTCAATTGGGCGAAAAGTTCGCTGTCTCCCAGTCAGAAAATTTATTTTCTGGGCACAGTACTGGACTTGCTGTCCATGACAGCACGCCTGTTGCCGGAGCGTGGACTGAACGTTCAGTGCGCCGCGAAATCCTTCCGCTGCGGCACTATAGTCCCGCTCAAAAGGTTTCAGAAAATGCTGGGCCTTATGGCCTCAGCATCTTCGGTACTCCAGCTGGGTCTGCTTCACATGCGCCCACTGCATTTATGGCTGAAAGCGCGAGTTCCACCTCGAGCATGGGCCTCCGGTCTGTTTCGCCTCAAGGTCGATCTGAAATGTGTCTCAGCTCTGGAACCCTGGAAGGCGATCGACTGTTATCAGTCAGGCATGAGTCTGCGGACTTCCTCGAGTATGAAGGTGGTGTCCACGGATGCCTCCACCTCGGGATGGGGAGCGCTGCTCGAGGGCAGACCGTTCTTTGGCCAGTCGTCAGAACGGGAAAAGCTTCTACACATAAACTTTCTGGAAATGATGGCAATCGACAACGCGCTGAGGCTTTTTTTGTCCCCGAATAAAAGGTCACCACGTCCTGGTCCGATCGGACAACATGTCAGTGGTGGCCAATATAAATCACCAGGGTGGCGTCAGGTCCCGAAACCTTTACAGGCTGATGGAACGCCCCCTGGTCTGGGATCAGCACAACCTGCTTTCGTTGAAAGCAGCACATGTGCCTGGTCACCTGAATCTGGGACCAGACAGACTGTCCAGAAACAATGTTCCAGCAGGAGAATGGTCGCTGCACCTGCTGACGATCAGACTGCTGCGGGAGACATTCGGCAGACCGCAGGGAGACCTGTTCGCGTCCCAGGAAAACGCTCACTGTCCAAAGTTTTTCTCCAAAAGCAGGGATGCGCTGGCCCACGTCTGGCCCCGCTCCCCTCTTTATGCTTTCCCCCCGTCTCGCTCCTGCCCCAGGTGCTGGAACGAATTAGGGAAAACGGATGCTCAGTGCTGCTTGTGGCTCCACTCTGGACGAACCAGGCTTGGTTCCCAGTCCTGATGCAGCTGACCAGCACTGCCCCGTGGCCAATACCGATGAGGAAAGACCTCCTCTCTCAGGCCAAGGGCTCGATCTGGCATCCTCGCCCGGAGCTATGGTCCCTGCACGCATGGGCCATCAACGGGTACCCGCCAGCCTCCCGGAGGGAGTGTTAAACACGATCACACAGGCTAGAGCCCCGTCTACTAGACGGCTCTATTCCTCAAAATGGTCTGTGTTGTCTGGTATCCCTTTTCCACCAAAAAAGAAGTGGTTCGGAACTGGTGCTGGTTCGAAGTTGGTTCGGAGTTGGTTCAACTTGCGAACCTTCTCAGAACCTGTTGTTTTTCCACTGACTAGAGCGCCCAGCGAACGACGTTGTTACGTCACTGTGTACGTCGCCATTCGTCTTAGCTAGAATCGCTTGCAAGTACAACATTACTTTGGGATTATCTCTAACTCGTGTACCAAGAAGGCTTTAAAAACAATTGAAATATTAAGTCTTTTAATCTTTTCCTTTGATATGTAATATTTTCTGATTAGTTATGTACCCCTGTCTTGTGTCTTTTTTTTTCTTTACGTTTATTTGTTCTATATAGTGATTGTTTTCTTCTTTGCTTACATAATGTTATCAATAAAAAAAATAAAAATAAAATAGAAACGCTTGCGCCAACTTCAAGCATAACAATTACAATGACTACATCGTGTTTCTGCAAATGTTTCTCCTGGCTTTGCGATCCTATATTGGGGTCAGAAAAGATGTTTAGAACACATCTAAACCCACCCCCAGCCCCCGACGTAAGCATGACGTGGTAAAAGAACGGTTCTAGTCCAGCAAAGAGTTGGTGCCGCTTTGGAACCAGTTTTCCTGGCCGAGAACCGGTTCTTTGGCTGTCGAAACTGAAAGAACTGGTTCGCGAGCAGGCACCGGCTCCGAACCGGCTCTCAAAATGCTTTGGTGGAAAAGAAGTATGGCTGGTGTCAAGCTCAGGGCTTTTCACCCCTAGACTGCGGGGTTACGGAAGTTCTTTCCTTTCTTCAAGAGCTACTGGATAAGGGCAGAACCACATCCACGCTCAAAGTTTATGTGGCGGCCATAGCAGCGTTTACTGAATCGGCGTCTAGCTAGTCACTGGGGAGGAACGATCTGGTCGTGCGATTCCTCAGGGGAGCTAGGAGGTTGAATCCTCCCAGACCCCCGTCAGTCCTTGTGTGGGACCTTTCAACGGTTTTGGAAGCCATGAAAGGTGCCCCATTCGAGCCAATCCATTTGTCAGACATAAAACATTTGTCTTTCAAGACAGTGTTTCTGATGGCTCTTGCTTCAGTGAAGCGCATTGGGGACTTACAAGCGCTTTCGGTGAGCCCGACGTGTATGGAATTGGGGCCTAATGACTCAAAAGTCATACTCAAAACAAGGTACGTGCCTAAATCCCTCAACACACTGTTCAGGGGCCAGGTCATTTCCCTGTGCACCCTTCTGGTTCACAATGAGGAGGAGGACGCGAGTCTCCTTTGCCCTGTCAGGGCACTGAGAACTTATGTGTCCCGCTCGTCTGTTTTTTTAGAAAGACTGAGCAGCTCTTTGTTTTGTTTAGCGGGCGTTCTAAGGGACTGGCCGCATCAAAACAGAGCCTATCCAGGTGGATAGTCGATGCAATACCGCTGGCTTACACTTCTAAGGGCCTGCAGTGTCCTTTGGGTGTCAGAGCGCACTCAACGAAAGGCGTTGCCTCGTCATGGGCATGGTCTAGTGGGATTACCTTGCAGGATATCTGTACGGCGGCGGGCTGGGGCTCGCCGTCTACATTTATAAGGTTTTATAACCTAGAGGTTCCCGCCTCACAGGCTAAGCTTCTGTCGGTCTAGGAATCAGCACTGTCTGCCCCGTTGTGCCGGCTCAGAATGCTGAATCTTGCCTGTGCATGGCATACTGTTAAAATGGTTAGCTCCCGTGGTATGCTATTTATGGGGAATGACGCTTCTAGCCTCTCTTCCCTGACTCTCTGTGAGTCTATGGTGATTATGCACTAAATGTGCCCCGGGCTACTGCCCTTGGGACTTTGGTGTCGGATCCCAGTACGCACAGCGTTTTACACTGTGTTCCCCATAGCGTAAGATATTATGCAGTATGAGAGGAACTCTCGTAAGAGAATGTACTCGGTTACTAACGTAACCTCAGTTCTCTCTAGAGAAGGAACGAGTACTGCGTATCTTGCCGTGCTTACAACATGCTCTGGTTCGCTTCGGCGATGAAAAACCAGTTTGTATCATCCTATCGATTTATATTTATAGATCAAGCAGGTCAGCCAATAGGCACACAAGCCGTCTTGCCTATGTCTGCATGCTGCTGCAACGCGTTTTACATGGATTCAAAATTAAGAATAAATTTTGGCTTCAATATTGTGGAAAAGAGGTTTTCCCCATAGCGTAAGATATTACGCAGTACAAGAGGAGCTCTCTAGAGAGAACCGAGGTTACGTTAGTAACCGAGTATGTTCTCAAAAATCATAGCTTCATTAATGGGATTTGCCAAAAGTTTGATTGATTTTGTGCCCTGAGACAGAACTACGTGGGTGTTTACACACTCACCACACTGGGGGCTAGTAATCTTTGTCTCATAAAACAAGGTTTTGAGCAGTTTGGCACTTTCTTTGATTGCTGCAGAATGACAGCTGGTCTCATTATTGATCTATGTAAATTCATGCAACAGTAAAACAGCCTACAGCAGCCTATTTGTTTCTATCATGTCTCTGTGATTCACGTTTTATTTAAACGTAGTCATCCGGGCCCCAAGGACCATTTGGAATTCAGAAGGCAGAGGCGTTAACAGGGATCAAAGCCTGTAGGCCAAAATGTGTGTACATCGGGGGACTATGCATTGTCACACATTTAGTACGGTGGAGGAAGTTGAAATTATTTGTTTGGTCAGTTTGAATGTCTCACATTTGAGTTATAGTCACATGGTTAAGAAAGAGATAAAAAAAATTACAACTGTTGCTCTGTTTCTTTTATTCTCTGTCTCTTTTTAGAGACTTAATAAGCTTTTGTCTCTCTCTATTTATCCCTTAGGTAAAATTTTACATATATACCGTGTACGATTAATGGTATCAAGTTTTTATGATCTCATACTATTTTAAATGTGTAGCCATAATTAGATATTATCATTAAACCCTTTCTATTACAAATAATGTGCTAACTAGTTTTGATTTGGTATTAACTTTTATGTGCTACCTTTGGCAATACAATATCGTCACACTATAGCAACGCTCTCCTACATATTTAGCTATTTTTGAAATACGTGTCAGAAATATACTTTATATACTTCTCAGAAATGTACTTAAAATTGCAATTAAGTATACCTGACTTATACTATAGTTTATTTGGCCTGTACTCGTACTCAATCTTTTGATCAAGACGTACTTAAAAGTATAATTAAGTATTCTAAGTATACCTGGCTAGTAATTGTGTTTACTCTTTTGATTGAGTAGTTGTCGCGGAATGGTAAAATAGTGAAGCGAGGATTCAAGTGCAGGAAATAGAAGGATCTTTAATTAATAATAAAAAGGAAACAAAAACTCCCTGTGGTGGGAAAACGAGACAGATATCTGGTAGGAACAGGAAACACGAGGAACATAGACAACAAACCAGCACAGGACTGCAAACACAGGGAGACTAAATAGGGAAGCAAACAAAAGAGGGTAATGAGGAAGGCAGGTGGGGCAAATTAATCAATAATCAGGTAACAAGATGGGAGGGGCTGGACAATAGACGGAGAGCACATGGGACAAGGAAACACATGACAAGCAATGTGCTCACAACAACCCAGACTATACACAAACACATGACAATCCGGGAATGTCAGAGCTCTGTCACCAAACCAAGATATAAACTACACAGAAGTGACAGAACCCTGACAGTAGGCTATAAAAAAAAAAATATATATATATATATATATATATATATATAAAAAATGACAGTACATTTAATACATTTTGACAGTTAACATAGACAATTTAAAAGACATACAAACTTTCATTCCAATGCCTCCAGAAACAGGAAAAATACCTTGTATCACTTAAATATTATTTAAGACCATTATGATACTATTTTTGGAATCACTCAACCGACATAAATTATACACTTCCTTAAGACAGCATGCAAAGTGGATACATTATTAGATACAAACATTTGGCTGGCACTTGTCCACCTTGAGAGCTTAAGCAAAATTCTTAGCGCATCATTAAATGCCACCTCGAGCTTTTTCATTTTAGCATTAGTATATTTACACCACAAGTGGGATGTATAAAGAGAACTACATTAAGCCCTAAATAGTGCTATTTTAACATCATCTGTACACATATAAAATTTACGAGCAAGCATATTAGCTTGACCATACTGTACAACTTACAGCACTGACGCTGCACATCATCGCCATCATTTAAATCATCTCTAATGATGTGACCCAAGTATTTTACTTTACTGCCCACAGTTAAGACTTGGTCATCTATATAAAAAGAAGGAAAATTTAGCTTAAGGTTCTCTTTGGTTTTAACAATCATGCTACACACCATAACTTGAACATACTCGAAGCTTTTGCAATCCTGCACTATAAGGAGACATAATAACTAAATCATCAGCATACATCAAATGGTTAATGAGACTATTGTGGAGTAATGGGTTTTATTATGAAAGGGGTTTTTATTTTGAAGCGTCTCAGAGGAAGCACCGGAACTACTGGGTGCTCGGGGAGGGGTCATAAAAAGATGTGAGTTGGAAAATGACGATAAATAAATGCTGTTCAGTTGCTCTACAATGTGTCGCTTGAATCTATGCCTAATAATACGACATGGTGTCAGAAGTCGGGCGGCAGTAAGAGCTTAATTGCCGGGGAGTGAAAGTAAGCTGTTCTGGGGGTGAAAAAGAAGACTTTATCGGAAGAAAATAATGTTGGATGCAGAGGAAGCGGGAGCAAGCGCACCGCATACGCAGCCTTGCAGGCTACCGCCCCAGCTACAGGTAAACAGCCGCAACAATGGTAACGCAAATCCACCCCTGAACGCCACATTCACCATTCAGCCTCCCGAAGCGTTTGATTTTTCTAAGCCTCAGCAATGGGAAAAGTGGATACGGAGATTTGAAAGATTCCGTCTAGCCAGCAATCTGCATCTTAGCTCTGAGGCTAACCAGGTGAACACGCTCATCTACTGTATGGGGGATGAAGCGGACGACATTCTTCGAGGTCAAGCTTTATCGGATGAGCAGAGACAACAGTACCAAGCGGTAAAAGACACTTTGGACATATATTTTGTGCCCAGGAAAAACATTATCTACGAAAGAGCCCGGTTTAATCAAAGACTGCAGCTAGCTAATGAGACTGTTGACTCGTTTGTCACCGCGCTTTATGCTTTGGCGGAAAACTGCAACTACGGGGCACTGCACGATGAGTTAATAAGAGATCGCCTCGTCGTGGGACTCAGAGACACTAGCTTAGCTGAGAGATTACAAATGGACAAGGATTTGATGCTGGAGAAAGCAGTAAATCAAGCTCGGCAGTCAGAAGTCATAAAAAGGCAACAAACTGACATCAGGGGCGAAGGCAACATGGAAATAGATGCTGTGGCAGTGAAATATAGAAAACAACAGCATCCAAAACAACAGTATCCAAAATACAAGTCTCCAAGCCAACCAAAGTACTCAACAAAGTCCAAAACACCAAATGAGAGATCCTGCTACAGATGTGGTAAAACACCTGCACATGCTAAAGTTCAATGTCCAGCAAGAGATGTGACCTGTCACACTTGTGGTAAAAGAGGACATTAAAGTAAGGTGTGTAAGTCTGTTAAATCTGTGCATGTGATAGAAACAGAGGATTATAATGACACACCCATGTTCGTTGGTTCTGTGGACGCAGGTTCAGATCCTTGGTATGCAGATCTTACCATCAGAAACCACAAAGTCAGATTTAAGATAGACACTGGAGCAGATGTTTCAGTTATCCCAGCCCAGATGTACTACAGTATAAACCACAATGTGGCAGAGTTATGCAAATCAGACAGACCATTGTTTGGACCTGGGGGCACTCCTCTCAATGTATTGGGTATGTGCAGAGAAACATTGTGCAAAGGTGAAGAAGAAATTAAAGAAAACGTATATGTTATCAAAGATTTGCACATAGCGCTGTTGAGCAGGCCAGCAAGTGTCAAGCTAAACCTTGTGTCTAGGGCAGATAGCATAGACATGAAAGTGTTAAATGAGAAATACCCAAAGCTGTGTCAGGGTTTGGGGTTAATGCAGCAACCTTATACTATTAAGCTAAAACCTGACGCTGTTCCTTTTTCCCTGGCCACACCAAGACGTGTCCCCATCCCTTTGTTGGGAAAAGTGAAACAGGAACTGGAAAAAATGGAGTCCATGGGAGTAATCAGCAGAGTTGAAGAGCCAACTGAATGGTGCTCAGGTATGGTCCCAGTGTCAACTAAAAATGACTCAGTGCGCATTTGTGTGGACCTCACTCACCTCAATAATGCAGTGTGCAGAGAGATGTACATCTTACCTTCAGTGGAACAGACACTTGGATCTCTGGCTGGAGCAATCGTCTTCAGTAAGTTAGATGCAAACAGAGGGTTTTGGCAGGTCCCATTGTCACCTGAGTCGGCACACTATACAACATTCATTACCCCTTTTGGACGTTACCATTTTAACAGACTTCCTTTTGGAATAGCCTCAGCCCCAGAACATTTTCAGCGGAGAATGTCAGTGATTCTCAATGGGCTGCCAGGCGTGGTTTGTCACATGGACGACATACTCATTTGGGGAAAAGACCAGCAGGAACATAATGTCAGACTTCACACAGTGCTTCACAAACTGCAAGAGGCTGGTGTCACACTAAATATGGAGAAATGTGACTTAAGCAAACATGAGGTAAAGTTCCTTGGACACATTTTGTCTGCGGAGGGAGTCCAACCTGACCCAGATAAAATCAGGGCAGTCAAAGCGATGAAAGAGCCGTCAAATGTCAGCGAAGTTCGCAGCTTCCTTGGGATGGTCAACCAGTTAGGCAAATTTATTCCAGGACTGGCTGAAAAAGATAAGCCCCTAAGAGATCTGCTTTCAAAGAAAAACCAGTGGGTTTGGTGCTATGCACAACAAAAAGCATTTGATCAGCTGAAAAGTGAACTGACATCACCACCTGTTCTCACACTCTATGATCCCAAAAAAGATCTGAAGCTGTCTGCTGATGCCTCATCCTACGGACTCGGAGCAGTCCTATTTCAGAAAGAAGGCGAGCAGTGGAGACCGGTAGCATACGCCTCACGCTCTTTAACAGAGACAGAGCAGAGGTACGCACAGGTGGAGAAGGAGGCACTTGGATTAACGTGGGGATGTGAAAGATTTAAAGACTTCCTCATCGGGAGACACTTCTCCTTGGAAACTGACCACAAGCCACTTGTCAGTCTGCTGGGACAACAAGCCCTAACCGAGCTTCCACCCAGGATCCAGCGGTTCCGACTCAGGCTCATGAGGTACAGTTACTCCATCTCCCACACTCCAGGCAAAGCACTCTTCACAGCGGACACCCTTTCACGCTCACCCGTCGTGCAAGATTCAGATTCTAAAGCTGCAGCAGATTTGATGGCTGACACAAATATCTACGTCGATGAAATAGTCAGAAGCCTACCTGCTAGCTCAACATACATCACACAACTGAAAGAACAATTAAAGACAGATAACACATGTTGTGAAGTCATGTCTTTGTGTCAGAGAGGCTGGCCAGATTACAGCCATCTCACAGGTCCAATCAAAGCATATTGACCACACAGAGACACTCTAACTGTACATGATGTACTGTTACTGAAAGGCACCAGACTCGTGATTCCTACTAATATGCGCAACTCTGTTCTCATAGCTTTACACGAGGGACATCAGGGAATGTCTAGGTGCAGAGAGAGAGCTAGAGAGACAGTGTGGTGGCCTGGTCTGAGTGGTCAAATCAACGAGCTTGTCAAAAACTGCACCACATGCATTAAGGAACGTGCCAATTCAGTGGAGCCTTTAATGCCCAGTGAGCTCCCTGAAAGACCATGGCAAAAAGTTGGAGCTGATCTTTTTACTCTTAACAACAGTAACTATGTTCTGGTGGTGGACTACTATTCCAGATTTGTGGAGATAGCTAAATTGATGCCCACAAGATCAGAGGATGTTATAGTTCACCTAAAGTCAATCTTTTCCAGACATGGCATTCCAGAGCTTTTCTACAGTGACAATGGACCTCAGTTTTCAAGCCAGCTGTTTAAAGACTTTGCTGCAGCATATAGTTTCAGACATGTAACCAGCAGTCCAAAGTTTGCTCAAAGCAATGGGGAGGCTGAGCGTCATGTCCAGACTGTGAAAAGACTACTAAAAAGAAAGCAAAAGACCCATATCTTGCGCTTTTAGCCTACAGAGCGACCCCATTGGCTAATGGATACAGCCCAGCGCAACTATTAATGGGACGGAGACTTCGTACGCCAGTTCCTCAGCTTCCCTCGTTGCTCATTCCCAGCCTGACAAATGAGGCTACAGTGGTGAAGAGAGAGAGAGAGATGAGACTAAAGGACAGTTCAGTGTTTAACAAAAGACATCGTGTGAGAGTTCTTCCTCAGCTCTCACCAGGACAACCGGTGTGGATCACAGACACCAAGAGTGAAGGGACTGTCGTCTCACCTCATTTTACACCCCGCTCATACAACGTGGAGAGCCCGTCAGGAGTCATCAGGAGGAATAGGCATCATCTATTGCCATTGCCTGAAATCACACCAAAGGTTCAAATTCCAAGTACACCAGTCTGTCCAACAGAGGGCGCCAGGCTCACACCTAACTGTTCAGAGCCTGCGGTTAAGACTCTGAAGGCAGCTTCCCCAGGTCCTGTCAGAACCAGGTCTGGTAGAAGTGTTATAAAACCTCAAAGACTGGACTTGTGAATACAAAAGAGTTATATCAAAAAGAAAGTGTTTATTTAGTTGTAAAATGAAAAAGAGAGAAAAAAAAATGTTTTCATTTATGCAGTAAATGTTCGTTTGAGTCTGCATTCATCTCCTAGAGAGGGGGATGTGGAGTAATGGGTTTTATTATGAAAGGGGGTTTTATTTTGAAGCGTCTCAGAGGAAGCACCGGAACTACTGGGTGCTCGGGGAGGGGTCATAAAAAGATGTGAGTTGGAAAATGACGATAAATAAATTCTGTTCAGTTGCTCTAGAATGTGTCGCTTGAATCTATGCCTAATAATACGACAACTATCACCTATTGCACATCCAGTCTTACAATTATTTAACTTTATAGAAAGGCCACCCATGTACAAGTTAAAAAGAAGAGGTGACAATACCCCCCCTTGCCGAACCCCATTCGTCATATAAAACGTTTCCGATATGTTCTTACCCCATTGAACTTTTAAAGGGCACCTATTATGCAAAATTCACTTTTACATGCTGTTTGAACATAAATGTGTGTTGGCAGTGTGTGAGCAAAACCACCCTAGAATGATAAAAATCCACCCAGTGTTTTTTTTTACAATCTCAATAATTCATATGCACTCTCTCAGAATGAGCTGTTCTAAGATTCAGCTTTTTGTGACGTAGAACATGGGAAAGGGGTTTGATTGACAGTGTGGTTGAGGCAGACCCCTCCCTCGGTGATCTGATCCTCCATTGTTGTTTCAACGACAGCCGGACTGCTTTTATGAAGATTTGTGCTGCCTTCTAGAAAATGCCTCCTAAGAAAAATAAGTGTTTTGTTGTGGGCTGTAATACTTCGCATAGTTGTTTGCACTTGCTTCCGACATCAGAGCCACTGAAAACGCAGTGGGTGGATTTTATTTATGAAGGAAATGCGCCTCTTACACTCCCGAAGTACGTTTATGTTTGCTCAAATCATTTTGAGAGTGACTGTTTTTTGAACGGCGGTCAATTCAAAGCAGGTCTTGCTACAAAATTAATCCTCAAGGGTGGATCGTTGCCTAGTGTTCGCGATCCAACGACAACTCCTGAAGAAGTAAGTGTATTTTATGATTTCTGAGGTAACGTTAATAGTCATCGACAACAAATGTTGTTGTCGTCGTATGATTTATGTAATTTAAACCTTTTAAATAACCACACGTTTTCATATGTTTTTTAAGATATTGTATTAAAAGGTGTGTATGTTTTCGAAAAAGACAAGACATCAAAATTACTATGTTTCTACAAAGGCCAGCACATCGACTCGAAGCTGTAGGGATATTGGCGTGCAGACACACACATCACAGCTGTGCAGTGTTGGTACACAACTATCAATGAGGACGCTTCAAACACACCACAGGAGTATCAGTATGTTGATGTTTTCTAACTATATTTATATTACATAATATAGAATATAGTACTATAAATTTGTATTAACTAAATGTATTTTTATATGTACATTTCTAAATTCATTTTCTGTAAAGTTCCTTAAATGTATTGTGAAAAACAATATACAAATACATTTGAATTGAATTGAATACCCACGAAAGAGAAAGAGAATATTTGCTGAATCTGTGCTAGATTATACATTTCAGGTGTCCAGACAGAGACAACATTGTCAAATTTTGATTATACCACAAAATTAGTTTCGCATACAGCGGTTGCTTCTTCCACACCCCTCAAGACTTCATCAAAGAGACCTTGTCTGGACCTTGAGGAAGATGAAGATATCCTACAAGAATGCTCTTCAATAGTAACTGCACAAGAGACTGATGTCACATTTAATCCAACAGGGGATGAAACATCGACAACAGAGCAAAAAGACTTGTCGTAAGTTTATATTATAATTTATAATAATGTTTGTTTTAATTATAGCATTTCTAATTTTTATGTACTACTTATATAAAGTAAAAAAAAAATCTTTTTTTTTTTTTTCAGATCTCAAGCATCCAGCCCTATTCAGAAAATCTATAAATATATTGTCTATGAGACATGTATCATGGAACTGTTTGAGGTGTGCCCGGTATGTCGTAGAAGATGTCATACAAGATCACAAAGGATTGGAACTTTTCTACGTGTTGAACAACTGTGCCACCATTGTCAGTTCACACGGAAATGGAACAGTCAGCCGATTTTGGGCAGTACTCCAGCTGGAAACCTTCACCTTTCTGCTGCTGTGTATCTCAGTGGTGCTTCATTTGTGACAATTGAAAAGGTATTTGTTACACAAGTAATTAATATCTTTGCAGGTACATGAGACTAAACATTTATAATGTATAATTAGTTTGTTTATTCATTTATCAATTTAAAATTGACCAACTATTCTCTATCTTTTGTCAGATATTTGCAGCTATGAAGTTACATCTTTTCAAGTACGACACCTTTCGTCGTCATGCACGAATGTGCATTGAGCCTGCTATTGTTTACAAATGGAGAAACTGGCAGGATGAGATGCTACAGCTGTTAGCTCAAAGGGGAAAGGTCATTGTTGGAGGAGATATGAGGGCTAACTCACCAGGTACATTGTTGGAAAAATTTACATTGTAAAAAAAAAAATGTCTCGTCTAGACAAGGCGCATTTTGTAATAAGAGATTATGTTGTTTTTTTTGAAGGGCACTCTGCCAAATATGGCAGTTACACAATGATGGACCTGGAAACAAACACCGTTGTTGATGTACAACTCGTCCAGGTAAATGAGCTGAAACCCTTGATGCAACGTCCTTGAAAACTTGTATACTTTAATTTTAAACGCAATTTTTTTTTTTTTTATCACTTGTCAGAGTAATGAAGTGGGAGGAAGTTACCACATGGAAAAGGAAGGTTTGACGAGAGGTCTTGACTTTTTGGATACTCGCGGTGTGACTCTCGACTGCATTGTGACTGACCGACATCCGCAAATACAAAAATTCCTCAGGGAACGCAATGTCAACCAATTCTTTGATGTCTGGCACATAGAGAAAGGTAAATAACCTTGTTACAATAATATAAGTTTCAATTTTTTTACAGACTAATAATTGTGTTTAAACTGTATTAGTGAATGATTATTTGTTTGTGGAACACATACAGTAGAAATGTATATATATATTTATATATAGAAGTGTATTAACATTACATAAACAACACCATGCCATTATATGGAATGACACATTGCCCTACTTATTGTGAGTGTTGTCTTGTCTGTATGTAATTGAAATCTCCAGGAATTTCAAAGCAGCTGGAAAAAGTGTGCAAGTTGAGGGGTTGTGAGAAAGTACGTGAATGGTTGCATAGTATAAAAAACCACATCTATTGGACTGCAGCATCATCAAGCAGTGGACCTGAAAGAGTTGCCAAATGGACGTCTATGCTAAACCATATTCAAAATAAGCACACACATGAAGACAGCAATTTTCCAGCATGTCTACATGAAACAAGCAGAAGTCGAGGCACAAAAAAGTGGATAGCTGCTGGTATGTAGGCAAAATAAGCAATGTTTACTTAAAAAAAAAAAAAAAATGTATGCAGACCATGTATTTATTCAAAAAAAAATTTTTTTTTAAATACATATCTTACTCTAATAACACTTACAATAATGTAGGAACACTGCCATATCTCAAGTTGGAGAGAGTTCTCTCCAACACCAGAATTTTGAAGGCTGTTGGCAAGCTAAGTCCACACTACCAGACTTCTTCTATCAAGGTTTTCCACAGTGTAATACTACGGTTTACACCAAAAAATGTGGTATTTCCATTTGTGGGAATGTTGTGCAGGTAATGTTAATGTTGTTGTTGTTGTTGTTTTTTTACGATTTTAATTATACATACACTATATATTGTATGTTGAAAGTTTTTTTTTTTTTTTTTTGCTTACAGACTATACCTCGCTGCACTACATTACAATGAGAATGCCGGGCGTCCTCAAGCCACAACAGCATCCGGTCTACCGGTGTTCAAAGTGACCTTTCCAAAAGCCAAGAAGGGAGAATACCGGGTCAGAGAAGTAAAGACACAAGCAACCTTCAGTATGTATAAAATTGAGTTTAGTTAACAAAATTAAAACAAATGTCCATATTTTTTGCATTGTTTCTTACAAGGAATTTGAAAAATCAATATTTTATCAATTGAAAAGTAAACAAAATGTTATATTGCACAGGATATGTGGATGACCTGCTGGACCTCATATTTGATAAGGTCTTCGTGGATCCTGCACCATATGTGGATGATGTTTTGAGGATTCCAATACCACCAGCATTGTGTGCAGAGTATGACCGGCCAGAGAAGGAGGAGGCCATCTCTAGTAGGCTATCTCGGTTTAATCAATAGGTGGTCGAAAACCTACATAACCGTCCTGTGCATCAGGAAACTCTCTTCCAATCCTCAGGACCACACAGGCTGGAATCACAACTCGAATTTTTTGTCCAAGGAAACCCCAGCACCAGCTCACAAAAGTCCGATAAGCTAAAAATCTGTAACGGCTAACACACACACACACACACACACACACACACACACACACACACACACACACACACACACACACACACACAGGCACATTCTCAAAACAAGGTTCAAGATTTATCATTTGTTGTTTAGAGTTGTAATACTTGCTTTGTAATTGATTATGGTTAAATTATTATTAAGAGTAATGTCCTTTTATTAAAATTATTTTATTTCTAATCTCATTTGTATATAATATGTCAGTGTCTTTATACATAATGTAAATAAAGGAATAAAAAAGGATATGCAAGTTGTTGTGAAATTATTTGAAGCTATACTATGTTCGTTTCCATTATAATTGCATTTTAATATAAACTTTGAAATATTATATTAAAATTTAAATTAGAACTTATTTGAAGAAATAGACTTTTTTTTATTAAATGTGTTAATCAGCTACACTCACTGTTGTATTCCACGAAGTTGTATGGGACCATAGTCAGCCCTGTAAATGTTAAAAGCGTTTTGTAAAGAAAACAAATTGAAACAAACAGGATCCATTCCGGGATGGTCTACCATACATGATGGAGTGACTTGAAGTTGTTTCATCCGTCTTGTAACCTTCGATACAACAAATAGCGTTAGACGGTTTTATGTCACGTATTATTTTTTGCAACTATTACAAATGTAAATACATTAATACCTGTTCTATCTCCCTGCAGCATATATTTTCTTGTTCTGTCACCATCTTCTCACATTTGCCACATAAACACCTGTTCGAGAAGTGAGGTAAACATGACCAAACAGGTCTCTCGCATTAATGTAATTTTATTTGTAGGTAGCAAACGTTATTATCGGTATTTGTGTTTGTGTTTTCAAACATTTGCGTCAACGTTATCACAGTTTGTGTGTGTCTGTGTGTGTGTTGCACAGCGATGACAACGCAAGGAGTTCATAAATGTATCAAATAACCATTCCGAGACATTCTGGTCCATTCTCGATCGTGTTTCTTCAGCCGGAGTCTCTTCGTCATCTGGGTCGGACTCTGGTTCAACCATGTATGGCCGAATGCCATACACAATTGCGGGTCTATCACTCTCGGCCATTATGGTTCTACCGACTGTTAATTGCCATAGTTATGCAAGTTACGCCCACATCCAGCGGCAGGGTGGGGATTAGCAGCTCATTTGCATTTAAGGTCGTCTGCCTCAAAACAGCTTGTTTCAAAACAGGCCCCAAAAATGACACATTCAAATGGTTATAATAAATTAACTGGGGGTATTTTGTGCTGAAACTTCACAAATACATTCTGGGGACACCCAAGACCAATATTACATCTTGTAAAAAGGGCCATAATAGGTGCCCTTTAAGGTTTGATGTATATACCAAAAATATAGGATTCTTATCAGATACGAGGAACCTTATCTTGCCTCTTTCTTGCAATTTTATTAATAACTTCGATCAAACGCCTTAGATGCATCTAAAAAACACACGAAAAAATTTGGAATTATGTCCATTATACTTACTAACCACTTCTTTTAAAGAATATATGCATAGATCCGTGCCATGCTTTATTTTGAAGCCAAATTGATTATCCATAGTTATTAAGTATTCTTTGAACCTATCCATGAGGATTCACTCAAATACTTTTGAGATCACACTTGCCAATGCAATTGGCCTATAGTTTTCTGTCCCAGTTATTTTACCCCTTTTATCTTTAATTACTGGCACTAGTAGCACTGTTATCATAGTATCAGGTAACACCCCATGGAATAAAAATCCTGAAAAACACAAAGCAAGTAACACAGTGATCCTTGAACTAGCATGCTTCAAATGTTCAGCTGTTATTCGATCTGGACCACATGCTTTATTCTCAACCAATTTCTCAATTGCGTACTTGACCTCATCAGGTGTAATAATCATACCTTCATCTTTCGACACATGACCAACTCTAAACTCCTTACTCTCAACACAGTTAAAAATAGCTCCATAATATTTTCTTCACAAGTTAACAATATTCAAGGCAACCGGTGCTGACCTAGAGGGATGGCTGAGAACAGTGGATAAGTCTGGGCTCCCTGGAAGATTCAAGGCCTGGGTCTACCACCATAGAATCCTCCCAAGAATCCGCTGGCCTCTGCTTATTTATGAGGTCCCCATGACAGTGGTGGAAGGTTTTGAGCAGAAGGTTAGCAGCTATCTACGTAGATGGCTGGGCCTGCCACATAGCCTGAGTAACATCCGGCTATATGGGAACACCAACAAGCTCAGGCTCCCTTTTAGCTCAGTCAGGGAGGAGTTCATCGTTGCACGAACACGAGAACACCTGCAGTACTCTGGATCCAGAGATACCAAAGTGTCCGGCGCAGGGATTGTTGTGAGGACAGGGAGGAAGTGGAGGGCAGCCGACGCAGTCCAGCAGGCAGAGGCGCGGCTGAAGCACAAGGCCATCCTTGGAACAGCCGGACACGGGAGTCTTACAGCGACCCGATATGACTCTGCTAGTGGAAAGGAAAGGCAGAGGCTGGTACAGGAGGAGGTGCGAGCTTCAGTCGAGGAAGAGCGAACCAGCAGAGCAGTGACCATGCGGTAGCAAGGCGCCTGGATGAAGTGGGAGCAGGCGATGGAGCGGAGCGTCACCTGGAAGGAAATCTGGAAGTGGAACCCCCAGAGAATCAAGTTCTTGATTCAGGGGGTCTATGACGTCCTCCCAAGTCCATCCAACCTGTGCACATGGGGAAAATAGAAACACCTGCATGCCCTCTTTGTTCCAAAACAGGAACATTAGAACACATCCTGAGCAGCTGCTCCAAGGCGCTGGGTGAGGGCCGGTATCGATGGAGGCACGACCAGGTCCTCAAATCCATCGCTGAGGCAATCAGCAAGGGGATCAAGGACAGCTGATACACCCAAGCTTCAGCCAAGACTATTCACTTCATCAAGGAAGGTTAAAAGCCAGAGAAAACATCAAAAAACTGCTCTGTAGGTTTGCTATCCATGGCCCGAGACTGGGTGATGACAGTCGACCTGGAAAGGAAGCTGAAAATTCCAACACACATCACCCAGTCCAAATTGAGACCTGATATCATCTTGGTCTCTGAGGCCACCAAACATCTGATCTTGTTAGAGCTTACAGTGCCCTGGGAGGAGAGGATGGAGGAAGCTCAAGAGAGAAAAAGGGAGAAATATCAAGAACTGGTAGAGGATTGTCGGAGGAACGGATGGAGGACCTCAACACCCCATCAATACTAGTTGGCAGTGGTATTTTACTATTATTGATGGTCTTAGCTTCTTTCCAAAATTCAAAGACATTATTTTGCTGAAGGTTATTGGCCATTGAGTTTGCTCTCATGGACAGCTCGTTTCTTTTTATAAAGCGTACAGCATATTTAAATTTAGCATTTGCCCATTTCTTTTCCTCAAATTCTGGGCCATACCTAGCTTTACCCGTTAAAACCCAGTGTTTAAATGCTTCTCTGCCCTGCAAATGCAGTTCAGAGATGGTTTCATTCATGTATTCCAGCCCTAAGATGACACTTTTTTAACCCTTTTTTGACAGAAAGGTCTACTGACATTCTAAACAATCCACAATTTCATTATACATCACACATAGATCATGCTTATGCTTAGGATTCGTACAATCAACATTATCACACAAAATTGTCTCAGTTGGCACTTCTATATTGCTAAACCTTTTCTCTGTCAATAGTTTATATCCCCAAATGTCATTTGCTGTGAGTTTTGCCCAGTCTAATTTTCCACTTTGTTCAAAATTTTCACAATTAGTCATCTCAGGTAAACTTTCAGCCTTTAATAAAATTGAAATTGGTATGTGGTCTGTTGTAGCCAGATTATACAATATCTCAAGTTTATCTATAGGAATCATGTGCATCTGCTGTACATATACAGTGATCCAGCCAATATGTTGTATTCCACGCCTCACTGATATATGTATAGCTGTCTGCTGGCAATAATATTTGGCTGGAAAAAGCCAACTTGCTATACTGCCAAAATATGATTAGCTGTTGGCCAAACAAAGAATTATTATCAGATATATCAGCATTCATATCCCCTAATATAAATATACTTGTGCATAAACTTTCCTTTATAAAAGCACTTATAAAAGCAAGCCTATTCATATATTTATCTTCATTTTGGCTACACTGATATGGAGTATATACGTTCAAAATTACAAATTCCTTCTTATTATTCTCCACTTTGATTGCTATACACCAGTCTACCTCTAATCTAATCACACTGACAGTAGATCATACTTCTTATGCCAGAATATGGCCACACCCCCAGATATCCAGCCACGCAATATTCTCCTACTTAAATCAGTTGTTGGTTCTCCCACTCCATGGAAATCCTCATGAACAGAGTTTAGTTTGTCTAAATCTTGTTTTGATTAAAAGGTCTCTTGTAAACATAAAATGTCCGCATTCCCCAAGAGTTTGTCAATAACAATCCGTTGTGCTTTATCACCAACATTCCGAACCAAGCGCAACCCTCGCGAGTTATATGACACAACTCTAAGATTCATAAATCATGTTCATAACTTCATTACAGCAGAGGCATGCACCTCAGATGCCGACACACTTCTTAAAATGGAAGCTTTAGCGTTAAGTTCTGCCAGAAAGACTCAATTGCTACGTCACTTATTACCTTCTCATCTACCCAATCATGTCTAATACTTGCAGTATAAAAGACCGGTACTTACACATGTTTGAGTTTGTAGATGCTGACGCTTTCATTTACCTCCATCCTCCCTACCACCTCCAAGATGGTTCCTTCCCCTCCATTCTCCCCTCCACCACCAGGATGGTCGCTTCCTATACCTCCCAGAGGGTCGGCTGCGCCCCTGCCTTCATCTTCAGGCAGGAAATGTAGAGTCCAGACCCTCGGATTGCAAGCTATGGAAGGGGCCTACGCCAAAGAACTTTATTGCTTGCTGGGCTATCAATAAATGTATTTATTGTTACAGTATTTATTCTTCCGAGTCTTTCTGGTAGAACTAGTAGGTGTTTCTATGTCCACTGGGCCTGCATTTGCCCTGGGTTTGCTTGCCTCAAAGAATCGGCGTACAAATACTCCATGTGGCCAGATCTGTGGCTCATATACATCGTCCACCTTATCACATTCAACAGTTACTTTAAAGGAACTGTATCGATTCTGAGTGGTATTCATCTTTTGGCAAGAAACATCACGACAGAGTTTATCCTTCAGATAATTAGCCAATGTCTCAGAGTCTAAGTCAGGCAAAATTTTTGTAGCAAAAACACTCACCAGCTTAGTCTTCACAACTTATATATTCCCCTCAGGACAAGTTCCAACAATGCCGTTTAGCTTCTTCCCTCTTGATTGATTTAGACAGGACTTGGGCTGTGCATTTACGTCCTCACTCTCACTCATATATACCCTCCTTCACCACACGGCTCCATGCAGGCGACACAGCAAGATGACCCGCTACACCGACACCCAGAACCAAAGCCCCGGCCATCAGCCCAACACTCAGCACACTCCGACTCAGGGCCTCCCTTCCAATCCGGGTGGCAGTTGCTATCGGACTCACAATCCGAGGACGCACAATCCATCACCCGGCTCTGGGCCGGATCCCCTCTGCCAGGTTCAGGTTGTTCAGTCACACATAATCGTTTGTTTATACCCGTTGTCACCAACCGAAGATCTTCACAGATATTAATCTGCGTAGACATGGCCTGTTTCATAGCAGAGATATCCGTGCTTAAACGCTCAATTTTCCCAAGCAGGCAAGAAATATCAAGGCTATTGAAAGTCACTGTCGGTAATTCGTCCAGGTAGTGTGACACAAAACGAGGGATGTTTTCGCCAGCCTCGTTAAGCAGTTTTAAACAGCTCTTAACATTGTTCACATCCTTATGTGCTACACAACGTTGAGAAGAGCTAGGGCAGAGATCAAAGATACATTTTTTAGACTTCTCAATCTATTCCAACCCAAAGTGATTCACAGCCAGTAAAATTATATCGTCCTGGTTCAAAGTCTTCATCTTGATAGCGAGAAAGTTTAAAAATTCATTCTCCACGATTACTTGGCTATTACTATTACTAAAGTATCGATAATTGTGAAATTTCAAATGATATTTTAAAATAATAATTCTGAGCAGGCATTCCAGGATTCTCAGGATGCTTAGAACACATCAGTGTTATCTGGCAACGAATTCAATCAGCTAAAAAGGAGAGGAAGGAGCTCCACGTGACATTCCTGTATTTGGCTAATGCATATGGTACATTGCCACATGAGCTTCTTTGGGCATCATTTGATTTTTTCAGGGTACCGATGTCGATAACAAATTTAGTGAAAGCCTATTTTGGAGATTTGCAATTTAGTTTCTCAAATCCAGAATTCAGCACTACATGGTAATGCTTAGAGGTTGGAATAATGGCAGGATGCACCATCTCTCCACTGGCTTTTACCATGGCGATGGAAGTAATCATTAGGGCATCAAAATGGGTAGTAGGAGGAGAGCGCTTGGCTTCTGGGATGCGACTACCACCAATCAGAGCATACATGGATGACATGACAACCATGACTACAATGGTAGCCTGCACTAATCGGTTATTGGGGAAGTTAACAGATAATATTGAATGGGCACGAATGCAATTTAAGCCCTCTAAATCAAGGCGCATCTCAATAATTAAAGGCAAGGTAGTAGATAAAACATTCTTCATTAATGGTGAGGCAATACCAACAGTTTCTCAGAAGCCAGTGAAGAGTCTAGGGAGATGGTACGATGGGGATCTAAAGGACACAGTTTGTGTGGGAGAAGTTAGATGACAAGCAGTATAGGGTTGAAGAGCATAAACAGCTGTGCTCTACCAGGCAAACTGAAACTCTGGTACTTTCAGTTTGGTCTACTGCCAAGGTTGCTGTGGCCACTGACTGTGTACGAGGTTTCTTTGACAACAGTGGATAAGCTGGAAGCGTTAATAAGTTCATACATCAGGAAATGGTTGGGAGTTCCACGCTGCCTCAGCAGAGTGGGACTTTATAGTAAAGGAGTATTGCAGCTGCCAGTCTCTGTTTTAACCGAGGAGTTTAAGTGTGCCAAGGTCAGACTGGAAATGACTTTAGCAGAGTCACACGACAAATGTGCGATGTTTGGCTTTAGCATTGGAAGGCAAGCGTAGTATGACCAATAAGTTGCCGTCTGTTCTAGCAAAACATTACACGCAGAAGACAATATTCCTCCGCCCAGGCGAGCAACCACCAAGAAAAGGTGCTAACACCAATTCTCGCCCTGGACAACTGGAAGCTGCTAGGGACTGGAAGATGTTGGCTGATCTTGATCAACGGCTTATTTTTCCACCTGAGATTGCCACCACTAACCTAGGACCAGATATTGTTTTGTGGTCTGGATCAGCTCGCATTGTTCAACTGATAGAGTTAACAGTGCCATGGGAGGATGCGGTAGATGAGGCATATGAGAGGAAGAAACTGCGATATGCTCATCTGGCTACTGAAGCAGAACAGCGAGGATGGAGAGTCGAGGTTTATCCAGTGGAAGTGGGTTGTCGAGGTTTTGTGGCACACTCTACAACCCGGTTCCTCAGAGACGACGGATTCAGTGGCCAAGAGTTGCGTCGCACAGTAAAGAACTTATCTGAAGCAGCAGAAAGGAGCAGCAACTGGCTGTGGTTGAGACGGAAAGATTCTAGCTGGCTGTGTACAGGCCGCCATCTACGGTTTCGTAGATTTCTTGAAAACTTGAAGAGTCTGTGAAGGGTGAAGGCTGACCAGCCGACTCGTAGGCAAGTGTGATGGCCTCAACCACCCACTTGCTAATCCTCTGCTTAGACGCGGGACACCCCTTTTTGGGTGGTCCAAAGCAAACAAACAACTGTTCAGATTTCCTCCACAGGGCAGCTCTGTGGACGTAAGCATCTAAAGCCCTAACTGGGCAGAGCAGATTAAGCTTCTCCTGGTCCGACGTCAGAAAAGGAGGAGGACAGAAGGCTTGCAGTACAATAGGCCTAACAGTATTAGTTGGGACCTTAGGAACATAGCCCGGTCTAGGAAGGAGAAAGGCTTTTACAATGCCGGGCGAGAATTCCAAGCACGAGGGAGAGACCGATAGAGCTTGAATATCTCCTATCCTTTATAAAGAAGAGATAGCAAGAAGAAAAATAGTTTTTAGAGTAATGAATTTCTCAGAAAGTTCTTCGATGGGCTCGAACGTTGCTAGAGAGAGACCTTCTAGAACAACCGCAAGGTCCCAGGTCGGCACCCTCGTGCAAACTGCTGGCCTCAGCCTCAAAATGCCACGAAGGAAACGAGTTACAAGTGGGTGTCTCCCGAGAGCGGCTCCACTTAAAGGGACGTGGTGAGCAGATAAGGCCACCACGTACACCTTCAGTGTGGAGTGGGATAACCCTGTGGAGAAACGCTCCTGCAGGAATTCCAGCACTGCACCCACCGGGCAGTTAACTGGGTCCAACCGGTGTTCCCCACACCAGGACGTGAAAAGTTTCCACCTCAAAGCATATAATTTCCTCATGGCCGGAGCTCTGGATTGGAGGATGGTCTCAACGACCTCAGTCGAGAGACCAGATTCTATAAGCTGGGCCCCCTCAGAGGCCAAGCCCCCAACTTCCACAGCTCTGGGCGGGGGTGAAGAAGCGACCCACTCCCCTGAGAGAGAAGGTCCCTCCTGATCGGAATCTCCAGAGGAGAGACGACGAGGAGAGATACCAGGTCCGCAAACCATACTCGGGCCGGCCAGTACGGGGCTACCAACAGTAGACTGACCCCGTCCCGGTGAACCCTTTCCAGAACTCCTGGGAGCAGAGCAATCGGGGGAAATGCGTACAGACGTGACCTCGGCCACGCCTGTACCATAGCGTCCAACCCCAGAGGGGCTGGATGGCTTAGAGAGAACCACAGTGGACAGTGTGATGTCTCTTTAGATGCAAGCAGGTCTACCTCGGCACGACCGAAATGTTTCCATAGGAGCTCCACCACCTCGGGGTGGAGTCTCCACTCCCCGGGCCTCGGCCCCTGCCTCGACAGGATGTCTGCCCCCTGATTTAGATACCCTGGGTTATAAATCGCCCTCAAAGAAAGAAGCTTCCCCTGGGACCATAGAAGGATCTGGCGAGCCAGCTTGTATAACGGGCTCGAACGCAGACCACCTGGTGATTTATGTAGGAGATCACTGATGTGTTGTCTGACCGAACAAGAACATGATGACCCCTCAGGTCTGGGAGGAAGTGTTTCAGGGCCTGAAACACAGCCAACATTTCTAGACAATTTATATGCCAAGAGAGATGATGGTCCTG
The DNA here is from genome assembly GCF_051911475.1 of Siphateles boraxobius. NCBI lineage: Eukaryota > Metazoa > Chordata > Actinopteri > Cypriniformes > Leuciscidae > Siphateles > Siphateles boraxobius. The sequence goes on from NW_027508773.1 coordinate 188,951, forward strand.
CCACAGACCCTGAGCACTCATGATTGCCCCCCAGCCCGTGAGGGAGGCATCAGTCGTTAGCGTTACACGACGACAAGGAGCTCCCAGCACGGGCCCTTGAGATAGGAACCAAGGTTCTTTCCACGTGGCCAGGGCGCGAAGACAACGTCGCGTGACCCTGATCATCCGGAACGGGTTTCCCCTCGGGGAGAATCCCTTGGTCTTGAGCCACCACTGTAACGGTCTCATGTACAACAGGCAGCAAGGAATAACGTTGGACGCTGCTGCCATCAGACCCAACAATCTCTGAAACTGTTTGACAGTGAGTGACTTGCCTAGCTTTGCTTGTTTGACGGCTATAAGGATCGAAGTGATACGAGCAGGAGACAGGCGTGCCTGCATCGTCGTCGAATCCCAAATATACCCAGAAAAGTGGTCCTCTGAAGTGGAGATAGCACACTTTTCTTGGCATTGAGCCTCAACCCCAGTTTCTTGATATGAGCGAGAACGACATCTCGATGCCGAGCCGCCTGATGCTCCGATTTAGCTAGAATCAACCAATCGTCGATATAATTTAAAATGCGGATGCCCTGGAGTCGCAGCAGAGCCAGAGCTGCATCCATGCATTTCGTGAAAGTTCGGGGAGACAGTGCTAGGCCGAACGGAAGAACCCGATATTGATACGCTTTGCCCCCGAAAGCGAACCTCAGGAACTTCCTGTGTTGTGGAAGGATGGAAATATGGAAGTATGCGTCCTTTAGATCTATCGTGACAAACCAGTCCTCGGATCTGATTTGTGACACGATCTGTTTGAGAGTAAGCATCTTGAACTTGAGCTTCCCTACTGTACGATTTAACAGACGCAGATCTAAAATTGGACGTAACCCCCCATCCTTTTTCGGAACGATGAAGTACCGGCTGTAATAACCTGACTACCTGCTGGGAGGAAGAACTCGTTCTATAGCCCCCTTCAGCAGAAGAGTTTTTACCTCCTGTTCCATAACCAGAGCCTGCTCGGTGCCCACCACTGTAGGTCGGACTCCCCTGAATCGAGGCGGACGAGACCTGAACTGAATAGCGTAACCCTTTTCGACTGTCTGCAGGACCCAATGAGATAAATTTGGAAGGCTTTTCCACTCTGCCAAAAAATCTACTAAGGGTACCAGCCTCTCGAGGCTGGCCTCTGGAATATTTGGAACTGCAGACACAGTGCCCTGTAACAGCGCACCGGCAGGGAACAACTGGTCTAACAGCTCTGGATTCCTCCTTAGAGGGAGCGACCGCCCCTCGGGGAAACACGTGCTGGGACCGTCTACGCCCCGGCACGAAGGCGGGGTTGGCAGAACGGACCCTCGAGGGCACCGAGAGAGAATGGGCACCGTGTAATGCGGTGAACTCCTTTCTCTCGCGGTGGGGAGTACCCTCAGCATCCTGACGCCAGAGACGTCAGGACTTCTTTGACGAAGCCTTCTTGGCCATAATGACTGTCCTCAGATCAGCCTTACCCCTCGAAGACTTCGTCTGAGAGCGCCGTGTCTCGTCACAGTTTTGCTGAGGAGGAGCACGAGACGCGACGCTCTGTTTCTGTTGCGCCTGTTGTGAAGAGCTGGTAGACGGCCGAGGCTGCCCCCGCCCAGCAGCCCCGGAGATGTGTACGCGAAGGGGAAGACATTTTTGGAGCGCCGCCACCTGCTTCTTTTCTTCCTGAAACCTCTCGATGACAGAATTTAACGAGTCACCGAAGAGGCCAGCAGTTGAAAGCGGGGCGTCCAGGAGGAAAGTTTTCTCCTTCTCTTTCATATTGGAGAGGTTTAACCATAAATGTCTCTCCGTGGCCACCAGGCCTGCCATAGAACGGCCCACTGACTTGGCCGTCTCCTTGGTGGCACGGAGAGATAAATCTGCTGCCTGACGAAGCTCTCTAATCACGTCGGCACTAACCTCCTCCCCTTCGCTCACATCTTTAAACAGATCAGCCTGATACGCTTGAAGTATCGCCATGGTATGTGGGCATGATGCTGCTTGACCCTGCCGCCGAATAAGCTTTGCCCACCAAAGCCGAAGTATTTCTTAAGAGCTTGGTGGGCAATGCCGGTGTCTTAAAGGACGATGCCGAATCAGGAGAGAGATGGGGGAGAGTCTCCTCAGCCTTCGGCATCGCCCCATAACCATAAATCTTAGCCCCAGATATTTTGGAATACGTGGAAGTCTGTTGACTAAAAATACGTGAAGATACAGGTCTTTTCCAGGACCTCGACAACTCAGTGTGGAGGTCTGGGAAGAAAGGAAGACACCGGCGCGGAGGCATAGTGCGAGAAGGCAAAAATCTTTCATCTAGTTTAGATTTTACTTTAGACTCCTGCCTATCAGCTGGCCACGCAATGCTTAATTTTTCCACAGCTCGAGTGAGCACCTCCATAAGGTCCTCACTGGCAGGAGACTGAAGTGACGAGTCCCGAGTCTCTAGTGTGTTATCAATACTTTCAACATCCAGCTCCTCAGAACTGGATAGTTGAAGAACAGGTGCCTCAGCCTGGGCGGAAGAAACTGCAGCGCGTGCTTCCGAACCCGGGACTGAGGCACTGGATCTAACAGGTAAAGGCTGAGATAAGGCAGAGCCCGTCTCAAACCCCTCTGTTAGATCCATCTGCGATCTCCACGACAAGCGCCGCCGCTCTGCCTCGACAGAAGCGGGACCCGAGCCGCGGGGAGCGCGCACCGAACCGCCCTCCTCAAAGAGCAATCGGCGGGAGCGCAGCATCCGTAAAGGAAGACGCTCGCAATGCTCACAATCAGTCCCCTCGAGAGCTTACTGGGCATGCTGCACTCCTAAACAAGCAACACATAGTTGATGTGTATCCCCGCCAGTAATGAAGCGAGTGCAGGGGAAAACACACTTTCTAAACTGTTGCTTGCTCGCCATAATGATATATAATTTTTTATAAATATATGAGAATATATAAGTGAAAACTCCTGCCTAGTGACAACTAATGACAGACAAAACACAGTATTGAATGATTTCACACACACAGAGCGCTTGCTGAAGTAACAGAAGCTGATGCGCTTGTGTTTTGGGAGTGCTTTATAGTTTCCTGGTCGATGACGTCACCCGCCTACTACGTTCTGTCTCGACATTGGATTGATTTCATACGTGCTTCATGACGCACTCACGCAGGTTCGTTCCCACAGCGTTTCACGCAGCTCGAGTTCCCTGAAAGGGAACTTAAAGTTTACTTCTGTTACACTTGTAGTACACTTAAACGTATTCTTTTTAGATGCTAAAAGTGGGCCAATTTAGTCCCAAGCAATATTGAAATAGGACACTTACAAGTTTACTAGCACATTGACATTAGTATACTAACTACATAAAGTATACTTAAAAATATACTTGAACTTTGAAGTTGAAGTATTCTTCTTTTTTGTAAGGGATATATTACTTTTTAATTATTTTCCTTCCAGTTTATTTATTTTAAATGTTCCTTGCATGCCCTGATGTTGTAGAAAGTAATCACTGAAGTTTTTCCAAGGTCCATTTAATTTTGTTTATTTCAGTCTCATCTTAACAGTTCTACCAGAAAGACTCGGGAGAATAAATACTGTAACAATAAATAGTAAATACATTTATTGATAGCCCAGCAAGCAATAAAGTTATTTGGCGTAGGCCCCTTCCATAGCTCGCAATCTGAGGGTCCGGACTCTGCATTTCCTGCCTGAAGACGAAGGCAGGGGCGCAGCCGATCCCCTGGGAGGTATAGGAAGGAACCATCTTGGAGGTGGTGGGGAGGGTGGAGGTAAATGAAAGCGTCAGCATCTCCAAACTCAAACATGTGTAAGTACCGGTCTTTTATACCGCAAGTATTAGACACGATTGGATAGATGAGAAGGTAATAAGTGACGTAGCGATTGAGTCTTCCTGGCAGAACTTAACGCTAAAGCTTCCATTTTGAGGAGGTTGGTAAAATGGGACACACTGCGCATGAACTGCTTTTCATAAATGCATGTGACGGAAAGCCTCAGCACTTCCGATGGAAGATTTGAGTGGTGATTACATCAACATACTGCTAACCCAAACCATAAACCTAAACACTACAATGTCCAAAACAGCATTATTTCAACAGTGACAAAGTGCGGGGGTTTTCTGCGTGTTAAATACAGTAATTTGCAGCATGGTGGCATTTGTCTGATCTTCGGCACATTGGGTTCAGGTTGTCAAGAATGAAATCTACAAAGCTTGTTTACACATTGCATTCTTCCATTTAATACAATTCTTTAGTCCAAAACTGAAAGTATAAATACATCTATTTACAATAAGATTCACATAAACAATATGCATAATTCTAATGTATATCTGCCCCAAAAATAAAGTACTGAAACAGAATAGAAAGTGAAATACAGGGAGTGTCATTTCAATCACTAGTGTTTTAGCCTACATGTAAATATGTGATATTATTTTTTTATTTATATTTGTCTGTTTATTATTTGTGTTTTGGATCATGTGTGTCCTTAATAAAATCTTTGATAATCTATGAGAATTCATTTTAGTGAGAAAGATGTTGAAGCAAATGCACAGTCTTATAATTAAAAATATATTGCATACTTTCAGCTGGATGTGAATAAATCATGTCTGATTAACATCAGAGGTCTGGGCTGGTATATTATGAACGAGGTAGATCTGTCTCTAAAGTCTAAGAGAGGGTGAATGTAGATGATTTTTTCTAATTATTCCAGAATCATAATCTGTATCACAGCGTCTCTCATAATGAGTCATACTATAAAGTTGTTTTTTTTAGATACCTAGTATTTCACAGTCAAATATGCTACACCAAATGAAAGGGATGAAAATGGGTGCATGTTAACAAATGTGCAGAATATGAGTCACACAGCAGCTTCTCTGGGCTGGTGTATGACGTCGCAGTTTCTGCCACTGCTCTCACACTTATTTTATTCCGAGCACGTAGTGCTGCTTCCTGACGTTTTTTCTTAATGAATCCTCCTCCTTTCTCTAACTCACCCAACCACTACTTTTCCTCCCTCGCTCTCACCACTGATTTTTTCTCTTTGTCTCTCTCTCTCTCTATTCCTTCTTGCCCGTAATGGTAGAATCACAGATATTGTCACATCAGCCTCACGACTGCCGAAACACGAGCCCCTTCTGTTTTAGAAGGCAGAAATATTTTCACTTACAGTGATTTTATGGGTATCTGTAAACATGCACATAAAACGTATGTGTGACAGAAAATGTATAAGGCTTTTTAAAAATGAAAACAGTTTTTCTTCACAAAACCTAGAGGTGGATGATACAAAAATATCTACTGTTAAAATACAGGCACTCAGAGAACACATACAAACGGCTGGCAATTTTTCTCACAGAGAAATATACAAAAATACATATCATACAAATATATAACATATATAAGACCAAAAACATTAATACAGTACCTAGCAAAAAAACACTCCTTTAACACTCCAAGACTGAAGTACATAAACAGTGCAAATAGATCCGAAGTATTGAACCGAAATACGGATCATTTTCACATAAGCAGAATTTTCTAATTGTACCACTTTTCACATGTCAGCAAATCAGGTTCATGTTTAGGTTTTTCTACTACACATTCAGTGGACTGGCACTGGTTTGCTGCTAAGATGTCAGTAGATATGATCAGATTCATGTCTTGAGTTACAGTGTGCAGGTGAAATCATGTATTACTCACTGTTTTACAGAAATACATGCAAGCATGTATAGGAACACACACTGTCCCCAGATTTCACTTTGCAGTCACTTGACAGACAAAGCGATAGGCAATATCAAAATAACAGTCTGGAACTTCAAAAACACTTCTGCGAGGCAACACAAATATGTAAGCGTGCACAAATTTCACTCCAATCATAGTTGAATATGAAAAATAATAATTCTGTTCATTTGTCATGCAAAACATAAGTTCACATTATCCAGACCTTTTACATTTGACTTGGCATAAATAAATAAATAAATAAATGAATAAATAAATAAATAAATAAATAAAAGTAAGTCCTGGCACTCACTGCAAACTGCATGTGATTTAATCATACATGATGTACATGTTAACATATTAAGTAGCTGTAATTCTTTTATCAATGTTCATATTTCTTTCAAAAAGCCTTCCTCTCCTAACCTGCAGTCAGTTGTACAGAGATTTACATTATTTTCTTTTGCATCCTCCTTTAATAAACACGTTCAAGATGAAAGCAGGGAAAGTTGCAGCATTATCAGGGACTCTCTTGTTTCTCCAATGACCCAACCATATTATTTCTCCAATCCATAAACTGACACACACACACAGAGATCCTCCATGGCCCTTGTTCCTTTGTGATTTTTACCTAATAGAAACATGAGTCTTCATATATTTGCCAGTGTACTGTCACAAAAATGTTTCCACAGGCCATCAGTGAAAGTGAGGAGATGTTACAGACAACTTACCATCAAACTTAGCCAGCGGATTAGGGTTTTTTTCTTTCCAGAACAGCAGAAAAACTCATAGCGTGTACAGTTCTGAGCTGAAGATGCCGGCCTCCTTCTTCTCTCTCCTCCGGGACCGATGAGCCTTCCAGCAAGCGGCCGCTACCAGCAGCAGGACGAAGCCCAGCACCAGCAGAACCAGCGACACCACTCGGGTCTGGGGCAGCGTGTTGAAGCTGAAGGTGACGCCACTGCCCGCCACCCCGATGACCAGCGAGATCACCCCGAACGGGAACACACACCGGTACCAGGACTCCTCCGTGCCCCCGGTGGCCTGGGCCAAACGCTCCAGAGTGGACAGATCCTCCGGTTCTCTGGCTGCAGCCGTGGGGATCGAGCCGTCGTGGGACAGGCTGCGGTCGGGGTCCGGCTGAGCCGAGGCTGGGGGCCGGCAGGGCAAACGGCCCGATGAGCAGCCCATGTCACTGACCTCCTCACTGACACCACTGACGTCTCCTCTGGGTGCTGTTCCTCCTCCTGCCGGCTACTTCAGGAGTGAGCATTTGCCTGGGAAGAGGGATATTTCTGGCTGTGATCTATACATAGAGCTGGAATTGGACAGGACGAGTCATGCAGTCGTTATATGCTGAGAAGAAAGGGTTACTCACTTCCCCTCTCAGCCTGCGATGTGTTCCTTGTTCCGGTGCATTTGTTGAGTCTCCCCTGCTTGTAACAGCAGCACATTGTCTGTTTTGCTAGCAGAGTTGACTGAGTCTTCAGAGCAGAGGGGCTGGGAGGAGCCAATGAGAGCAGAGGGGCTGGGAGGAGCCGTCTGATTGGCTGCTTTTCTCCTGATGGCAGATGGTTTGAGAGAGCTCCAAACACGAGTGTTATTGATGATGCAGATCTATCCACAGCGTATGCCACCTACATTTATGTCCATCTCCTGCCCTTTCGCGCTTTTGCTCGTTCTTTTTCTATAAATACATAGAAGGTTTGAATTCACTGAATTCAAAAGACAAAACAACAAGACCTTAAATAATGAATGAATGAATGCATGTGTGTAAGCTTGTTTATAAACACACAGTAGAATAGTATTTTTGCAAAGCCACATTTTCAGTAGCCATTTCTCCAGTCTACTTAGAAAACACTGTTCTTTATACAAAAAATATTTCGGAACATTATACCATATCAAACACTCTTCGAGCCTGGATAGATATTAAATCATATTTTAAAATACCCACCTCTCTTTCCTTGTCTTCTCCAATATCTTTCAACCCTGATTTCCCCTTAACGTTACAGAATATTGGGGTTTCGACATGGCGGAAACTGGGAATATCTCAAATTTCTTGTCTATATTCAGAGGGAACTCTAAAGTCTTTCCAACAGATTGTGGAGCAATATAAACCACCAAAGTCTAATTTTTACAAATATCTTCAGTTGCGACATTTTTTTAAACTAAAGATAGACAAAGGAGAGTTAAGAATGGACATAACAGCGATTGAAGACATTTTACTAAATCCAATCTGTCTGAAGGGTTCGATATCAAGGATATATATATATATATATATATATATATACATATTGTCTAGCAATTGCACCTGCTGCTCTAGCAAGTGCTGGCTGGGATTGAAGAAAGTCTGGGAGAAGGACATTGGTCAAACCATTGAAGAGAATGACTGGACTGTTGTATGTGATAACGTGTACCCTAAATGTACCTCCCTTGGGATCCATGAGCTCAATTTCAAATTCTTCAATAGAATATATCTTACACCGATGAGTATTAAGAGGATGTTTACCAACGCTACAGGCCTGTGCTTCAAGTGTAATAAAGATAAAGGCACATTCATGCATTGTTTTTGGTACTGTGACAAAACTTTGTCATACTGGAAGAAAGTACATAGTGTAATGGAAGATCTTCTTGGACAACACTTCGATATTACCCCAGCTTTGTATTTATTGAATCTTAATGTGAACAGTCTGTTTAAAAAAGATGCAATAAAACTATTTGTTGTCCTGCTATACTTAGCTAAAAAATGCATTTTGCTACTTTGGTCTGCATCACAGCCTCCTTCCTCTAAAATGTGAACATTACAAATCGCTACATGGTTACCACTTGAAAAGCTCACCTACGATAAACATAAAAAATCTGACAGATTCTGGCTCATATGGTCTCACCTTTGAGAATATATAAAGGAACTCCCTTAACAGGCATACCGGACCACTTCTAATTTCTGCTAATTTTCTTTGACTTCCTATCTAAAGGATGCTCTAAGTCAATGTGACCTTGTTTATCTGTGGTTGTTATTATTTTAATTTATTTTACTTATTCCTGTCTTTTATGTTTTGTACACCCTGTAATATGAATAGAACTTTATGTTGTGATACTGTAAATGTTAATTTTCTACTGTGGGCAAACAATAAAAAAAGGGAAAAAAGAAAAAAGAAGAAAAAAAACTGTTCTAAATCATTCTTAATCATCATCATTATAAATAGTTTGGTAATTGATATATATTTCTTTCACTATTTATTTTTATATTTAAAATATTTATTTATATTTATTTTTCTTTCAAAGACACCGAGATAAAAAAAAAATTTATATTATATCATAATCAAGACTATATATGATATGACAATGCTGATATGTTTGTTCTTGGCGTAATAAAAATGCTACACTGCTGCTTCTGCTATTGGTTATTTCTGCTGCTGCTGTTATTGCTGTTGTTATTTTTGCTGTTATTTCTGCTGCTGTTGATATTTCTTCTGCTGCTATTTCTTCTGCTGTTATTTCTTCTGCTGTTATTTCTTCTGCTGCTATTTCTTCTGCTGCTGTTGCTGCTACTGTTGCTGTTATTGCTGTTACTACACTTGGTTCTGCTGTTATTTATTTCTGCTGCTGCTGTTATTGCTGCTGCTGTTGCTGTTATTGCTGTTAATACTACTGGTTCTGCTGTTATTTCTGCTGCTGCTGTTATTGCTGTTAATACTACTGGTTCTGCTGTTCTTGCTGCTGCTGTTGGTTATTACTGCTGCTGCTTCTGCTGCCGCTGCTGCTGTTATTTCTTCTGCTGCTGTTATTTCTGCTGTTGCTGTTATTGCTGTTAATACTACTGGTTCTGCTGTTCTTGCTGCTGCTGTTGGTTATTACTGCTGCTGCTTCTGCTGCCGCTGCTGCTGTTATTTCTGCTGCTGCTGTTATTTCTGCTGCTGTTGCTGTTGTTATTGCTGCTGCTGTTGCTGTTATTGCTGTTAATACATTACATTACATATTCATTTAGCAGACGCTTTTATCCAAAGCGACTTACAAATGAGAACAATAGAAGCAGTTAAACTAACAGTAGGACAACAATACCCAAGTGCTATAACCCCTCTCAGTTTAACTTTAGTGCATTTTTTTTTTTTTACTACTACTGGTTCTGCTGTTATTGCTGCTGCTGTTGGTTATTACTGCTGCTGCCGCTGCTGCTATTTCTGCTTCTGCTGTTATTGTTATTGTTGCTGTTGCTGTTGCTGGAAAAAAAGGTACGCTTTTGTACCTAAAAGTTGGTGAGTGTGTCTCTGAGTGAACTGGCTTGGCTGTTGGGTGGATCGCTGAATCGATTGCTCCTGTCTGCCTCGCTGCCTGCTGTGCTGTGAGTATTGTCTGCTTCGAATGCTGTAAGCTCTGTCTAAGCCTCGTATTAGCTTCGTATTTCTTTCTGTTTTGAACCATGATTTACTATCATTTCTAATTGTTTATACTACTAATTACAGCTTACTGTTCATTCGCTAGCTTCCGTTATTCATAGCACGACACACTAGTAACTCGCTAGTCTTTTAACGCGCCACCCGTGCGCTCAGTTTATTTATTTATTTTTCTCTTGCGCGCCCGCGCCTCTGAGTTGATAAAAGCCCAGGTGAGTAAGAATCAGTCAACAAACACGGTGAGTAATGTCCTGTTATTGTCACCTGCATCTCATGCCACATGTTTAGTATATCCTTCCCCGTCGGTAATATAGTATATATTTATATATATATATATGGGCTGAGTTGAGAGGGGGACGGAGGGGGGTGACTCTTGGATGCCAGAGTCACTGTCGAGCACTCTTGAGGTGTTGTGGGCTAGTCGACGAAACACTGAGGACGGAAGGTGCCCACTTGAAGACCCTAGAGATGTCCCCTACTCAGCTTAATCCAGATGGTTGTCATTGGGGGACCGCACTGTGGTTGCAGCCATTATGTGTGCTGACTGACGCGTGTTAACACTAGACAGAAGAAGATTTACATCACCATATGGAAAGAAGCGTAAATGGATGGAGAAGCATAGGTTACTGTATGTCTTAGTTGGTGCTTATCTTGGCGAAAGCCGGGTACAAATCAGCATGAAGTTTTAACATCTACTCTCGTGTAATGGAAATCATTATATATGTGATAAATGCAAGGAAACAGTCAGGCTGACGGAGAAGATTTCAGAACTAGAGACACGCATCCAAACTTTAATTGAGGATAGTAAGTGTGCTAGAGCTTTAGATACCATTTTGGATGCGCCTAGCATAGTGAACCCTTTACATGATTCGGTTCCGGCTGAATTATTGCCTGTGCAGCAAGGCAAATGGGTGACAGTGAGGGATCGCTCGAGTCGCGGATCAAAAAACCACTCTTCCGTTCCGATTACCACAACAAATCGATTTGCCCCACTCAGTGAAACACCGACAGAGAATTCTGTTGATTGTGCCCTGGTAATTGGCGATTCTATTACACGGAACGTGAAAATAGAGACACCAGCCAGCATAGTCACATGTTTGCAGGGAGCCAGAGCGCCTGACATCAAAGCAAATTTAAAAGTGCTGGCTAATGCTAATTGTAAATTCTCTAAGATTATTATTCACGTCGGCACTGATGATGTTCGACTTCGCCAGTCGGAGATCACCAAAATTAACATTAAAGAGGTGTTTGAACTCGCAAGTACGATGTCAGGCACAGTAATTTGCTCTGGCCCCCTTCATATCCGAAGGAGTGATGAGAAAGTTAGTAGATTGTGTTCACTCAATGGCTGGCTGTCTAAGTGGTGTCCACAAAATAACATAGAACTCGTAGAAAATTGGAAAAGTTTTTGGGGCAAACCTGGCCTGTTGAAAAGAGATGGAATTCATCCCTCCTGGGATGGTGCTGCTCTTCTCTCTAGTAATTTGGCTCATAGTCTTAGAGATAAAACATGACAATCTGGGGCTCAGGTCAGGAAGCAGACAAACTGGCTAAACCGACCGTCTGCTAGCGTCACCAAGGTCAGATAAATCCCATCACATAGAGACTCTTTCACCTAGATATCATCATATAGAGACTGTGTCTGTTCCCCGAATTTGGAAATACAAAAAACTTCCAAACCTATCTAAGGTTAAAAATTTAATTGATGTTCAACAAATAAAAAACAGATATAATACAAATGAGCAAACGATAAAGCTTGGGTTGCTGAATATTCGATCCCTTACTTCAAAAGCACATATTGTTAATGATATGATTTCAGATTATAACCTAGATGTGCTGTGTTTGACAGAACCCTGGCTAAAACCAAACGATTACATTACTTTAAATGAGTGCACCCCGCAAGATTACTGTTATAAACATGAACCTCGTCTGAAAGGCAAAGGGGGAGGTGTTGCTGTAATTTATAGCAATATTTTCAAAACCACTAAGAAATCTAGTTTTAAATGTACTTCTTTTGAAGTGTTGGTGCTTAATGTAAAAATATATAGTGTAAACGATAAATCACGTTTGAGAATTCTGCTGGCAACTGTATACAGGCCACCAGGGCACCATAAAGATTTTATCAAAGAATTTGCTGACTTTCTATCAGAATTAGTATTGGCTGCAGATAAAGCACTAATTGTTGGTGATTTTAATATACATGTACATAATGAAAAAGATCCATTGGGATTGGCATTTAAAGATATTGTAAACTCAATTGGAGTTAGACAACACGTGTCAGGACCTACTCATTGTCGTAATCATACTCTAGATCTAATATTATCACAAGGAATAGATGTTGATGTCGTTGAAATGCTGCAGCAGAGCGACGACATCTCAGATCATTATCTAGTCTCATGTAAATTACATTTAGCCAAGGCTGCAAACCCGACTCCGTGTTATAAATATGTTAGACCTATCACTTCTGCCACGAAAGATTGTTTATCAATAATCTTCCTGATCAGTTTCATCATCTCAGCATCCCAGATAGCTAAGATGAATTCGATATTGCAACAGAAACTTTTAACTCTCTCTTTTCCAGCACATTGTCAGGATACAGGCACAGCGGCAGAGGTAAGTGAATTCAAACGTGAGTTTATTTACAATGATTCAAGTGACAAGGTGAATTGGCAAGGTTCAGGTGAAGGTGCGGTGACGATCACTACGTGCAGAGCGGATTCCAGGTGAGCAGATCCTCCTTTAGTTAGCTTGACGTGAGCAGACACTGTTCATTGATACGTCTCCTTTTCTATTTCAGATACAGTAGCGGACACGGAGATCTCGGCGGGTACGTGGGACACTCAGACGAATCTCCAGGACTCGGGGAACATGGGACCAGGCAGGACTTCTGGGAACAGCGGGACAAGGATACAAAGCTGAGTATTTCAAAGGTGAGTATACGTTACGTGGTGGTTTTCAGGTTGACGTGGAGACTTCAGGAGACAGAGGATTATGGTCTATTCCTGTTGGAGGCTTGACAAAGACTGAAGTGTGCATGGGTGTTTTGTAGAGCTGGGTGATGAGGTAATTGATGGTGCACAGGTGTGAGTGGTTAGTATTCCGGGTGAATTACTGGTGAATGAACCTCCGGTAAAAATTGGCAAATCCAAGGAACCTTTGCAATTCTTTAACAGTCTGTGGGGTTGGCCAGGAAGCTATCGCCTTGGTCTTGCGATCGTCCATCTCTACTCCTTTTTCACTGAGTTGATAACCGAGGAACTCGATTGCGGTTTGGTGGAAGGAACATTTCTCTGCCTTAAGGAACAGGGAGAATTCACGTAGCCGTTGGAGTACTAGGGAGACATGTCGTTGATGTTCCACTGGATCCTTGGAATAGATTAGAATGTCGTCAATGTAGATTATTACGAACCGATTCAGGTAATCTCGGAAGACTTCATCCATGAAGCTTTGGAAGATGGAAGGAGCGTTTACCAGACCATATGGCATAACCAAATATTCGTAATGGCCTGCTGGGGTGATGAACGCGGTCTTCCATTCGTCGCCTTCTCGAATTCGGATGAGATTATATGCGCTTCTCAAATCCAGTTTGGTGAATACCTTAGCCTCTCGAAGTTGTTCCAGAGAGGAAGGAACCAGCGGGAGTGGATAGCTGAACTTCACGGTTATCCGATTCAGGGTTCTATAGTCGATACACGGACGTAGTCCGCCATCCTTCTTAGGGACAAAGAAAAAACTGGCAGCAGCAGGTGATGTGGAGGAGCGGATATAACCCTGTTTCAAGGCTTCTTCAATGTACTGTTGCATGGCTCTTTTTCGGGGATAGACAGGGAGTAGATTCGTCCCTTAGGGATGGGCTCTCCTCGAACGAGATCGATGGCACAATCCCAGGCTCGGTGAGGTGGTAATTTGGCAGCCTCGACTGGATTGAACACATCTGCAAACAGAGAGTAACAGGTAGGGATGGACACTGACAGGCTTTCTGTGGGGCTTTCAACGGAGGTTGAGTTCACTGGAATGTTGCTGGGTATGTTAACGATGGGCGTGATCGCGAGTTCGGCGGTCCTGGACGCACATTTACAACCCCAAGTCAGTATTTTACCAGATTTCCAGTTGATATTCGGTTGATGTCGTATAAGCCATGGGCGGCCAAGGATTATAGCAGTCTGACTGTTCTCTAATTTGAAAGGTTCAAATAATTCATGGTGTGTGTCTTCGACACCGAGGATGACAGGTTTGATCTGAGATGTGACATACCCCTGATTTATGGTTTCACCCGTCACTGCATGGATGGAGTACGGTCTGGTGGTGGCTGACTTCTCGAGCTGGAGTTTTTGACAGAGCTGTCCGGAAATGAAGTTTCCTGCCGACCCGGAGTCCACAATGGCTGTGGCAGAAACATGGAAAGTCGTGGATTTTAGGATCACTGATATCGTTAATGGGGCTGACACCGAATCGGTCGTAAAGACAGAACTCACAAGCATTCTGGGGGGTCGAGTTGGACATGACTGACGAAAATGTCCTCCCATTCCGCAATACACACATAATCTTACTTATCGACGTCGGGCACGTTCCGCTGGAGACAGTCGGTGAGTATCCACTTGCATCCTTTCTCCACCTGCTTCGGATGGACCTTCCGCGGGGTACTGAGAGGTACTAGTGGGTCGTTGAGTTTCGAGATAGCAGCCCTGAGATCGTTGGTGCACGCGGAGAGCTTGCTGGATAAACTTTTCCACACCCAGGCTGTCATCATATATTGCCATTTGAAGACGGAGAGCAGGATTCAAACCACGTCGGTAGACAGAGATGAGCGCCATCTCGTTCCACCCACTTGCGGAGGCTAGAGTGCGAAACTCCAATTAATACTCAGAAACCGATTTTCTGCCCTGATGCAGCTGCAGTAGTTTGTCGCTGGTGGAGGAATAATCAACTGGTCGCCCGAAAACTTCTTTAAAATGGTCTACGAATTCCTGTACCGACGAGGTAACAGTGGGTTCCTGTAACCACAATGTTTCAGCCCATCTTAAAGCAGTCCCGGATAACTGTTGGATTATAAAAGCAATCTCCGATCTTTCTGTGGGGTACAACTGGGTCTGCTTTTCCAAAGCGAGCGAACACTGAAGCAGGAACCCGTTGCAATCCTCCGCCCGACCCGAGAATGGCGCTGGACGTGATGCTGGGTTTGCGAAGCAAACCATAGAAGAAGTGGGGCCTGCGGAAGTACTGAGCGTCGGCTGACTGGAATTCACAACAGCGGTTGTAGGTTGTACAGGATTATCACCATGGCGGGTAGACTCCATCGCGCTGTTTCTTTTCCTTTGTAGGTCAAGCCTTCTGTCAGGATACAGGCACAGAGGCGGAGGTAAGTGAATTCAAACGTGAGTTTATTTACAATGATTCAAGTGACAAGGTGAATTGGCAAGGTTCAGGTGAAGGTGCGGTGACGATCACTACGTGCAGAGCGGATTCCAGGTGAGCAGATCCTCCTTTAGTTAGCTTGGCGTGAGCAGACACTGTTCATTGATACATTTCCTTTTCTATTTCAGATACAGTAGCGGACACGGAGATCTCGGCGGGAACGTGGGACACTCAGACGAATCTCCAGGACTCGGGGAACATGGGACCAGGCAGGACTTCTGGGAACAGCGGGACAAGGATACAAAGCTGATTATTTCAAAGGTGAGTATACGTTACGTGGTGGTTTTCAGGTTGACGTGGAGACTTCAGGAGACAGAGGGTTATGGTCTATTCCTGTTGGAGGCTTGACAAAGACTGAAGTGTGCATGGGTGTTTTGTAGAGCTGGGTGATGAGGTAATTGATGGTGCACAGGTGTGAGTGGTTAGTATTCCGGGGAGAGTGATCTTTGAGTGGTGGATGGGAATGAATCTGATTGATTCCTGACACACATTAGACGCAGTTGCTCCGCTGCACTTAAAGAACATTAAAGAAAATAGTCCAACGCCGTGGTACAACGAGCACGCTTAAGCCCTTAAGAGAGCAGCCAGAAAAATGGAGCGCAACTGGATGAAAACAAAACTAGAGGTATTTCGGATTGCATGGAAGGAGAGCTCGTTTGCTTACAGAGAGGCTTTAAAAGCTGCTAGATCTGCTTATTTTTCAACCCTATTAGAAGAAAATAAACATAATCCTAGGTATTTATTTGAAAAAGTGGCTAAACTAACAAAAAAGAAAGCTTCAAGCCCTTTGTTTCCAAGAAACAAAGCAGTAATGACTTTATGAACTTGTTCACTTATAAGATCGATAATATCAGGGACAAAATTATAACTATGCAACCTTCTACTACAGTATCGCATCAGGGAGTGCATTATAGTGTCCCTGAGGAAAAAATGTATTCATTTGTTGCCATAGGAGAGGAAGAATTTTGCAAAATCGTTAACTCATCTAAATCGACAACTTGTATGTTAGACCCTATACCGACTAAACTATTGAAAGAGATGCTTCCAGAGGTCATAGATCCTCTTCTCAATATCATTAATTCGTCTTTGTCTCTAGGATACGTACCAAAACCCTTTAAGCTGGCTATGATTAAACCGCTTGTTAAAAAAACGCAACTTGTGCTAAATGTTACGCTCTTAGATGTAAGAAAGAAATCCCTAATATCTCTAGTCTTGGCTACTGTATATAGACCTCCAGGGCCCTATTGTCATGATTCTGCCCTCGTGTCCTTGATTTTCTCTAGTCTTGAGGCAGGATCATGACAGAATCATGTTTTGTGTGCAAGCACATGGTCTTGTGTTTTGAGCCATGTGCTTGTGTTGTCTCGTCACGTCACCCCGCCCCCTTGTTATCCTCGTCTCATCATTATTGTCTAGTCAGTTTCACCTGTCCTTGTCTAGTCAGCTTCACCTGTCTTTGTCATTAGTGTCTCCCTATTTAATCCCCTTGTGTTTGCTGTCCTGTGTCGGTACATTGTCTAACTTTGCGTGTTAATCCCTGTGAGTATATTGTCTAAAGACCTGTTTAATCAGTATTGTGAGTTTGTTTCCTGTCAAGTCAGAGTCTTTGTTTGTCATCGTGTCTTAGTCTTGTTATACTCTGCTCCAGTCCTGTTTTACCCCCTCGTGGGTTTTGTTTTCTGTTTTGGTCCAAAATAAATCATTTGAGTGTCATCTGCTGTCTGCGCCTGGGTTCTCCTTCCATCCTCATGACAGAATGTACCGACCAGAAAAGAACCCAGCAGACGTTCAGTCCTTCTCCGCTGATCTTCAGCCTTCTGACCCGGAACTGTGGTGGCGCGTGGCTATCTCTGACAGTTCCAATGGCAAGCTTCCTTTCCCTCCCCAGGGTGAGTTGACCCTGAAGAGGTACGCCCAGGTTGTTGAGGAGAGGAGGTTCTTCCTGCCGGAGACCCTGGTCAACCGCTACCTCGTCGCGGGTCTCAAAGTCCTCCCTCCCCTTGCTGAACGAGAGAGTTTGGTCCGCCGTCCGTTTCGCAACATGGTGGACTACTTGTCTCGGAAGGAGCAGCCAGGTCCCCCCGGTTTTTCACCTCCTGCCACACTTCCAGTCATCCCTGAGGGTCGCATGTTAGCCGTCGTGACACAGGAGGACCAAGCGTCTTCCACCCTGACTCCCGATCCATCACCCGTGCCCGTCAGCCCCCGTGGAAAGCGTGGAAGACGTTTGTCGTGGGAGTCAGCGTCTGAGTCGTCCTCCACGGAATCCCCCTTGCCTGCGGTGGAGTCGCCAGCACCTGCTTCGTCTCCCTCTTCGCCCCCCTTACCGGTCTCAAGCCTGGCTACGGACTCAGCTCCGCGACCCAGAAGGAAGAAGAGGAGGAAGGGAGCCTCTTGTCCTCCGTCTCTGTCTCCCCCTGAGTCCGCGATCGCTGCCCCAGAGCCCGCTACTTCAAGCGCCGTCAATGAGCCCGCTACTTCAAGCGCCGTCAATGAGCCCGCAACTTCAAGCGCCGTCCATGAGCCCGCTCCAGCAAGCGCCGTCCATGAGCCCGCTCCAGCAAGCGCCATCCATGAGCCCGCTCCAGCAAGCGCCGTCCATGAGCCCGCTCCAGCTAGCGCCGTCCATGAGCCCGCTCCAGCTAGCGCCGTCCATGAGCCCGCTCCAGCTAGCGCCGTCCATGAGCCCGCTCCAGCTAGCGCCGTCCCAGAATCTACTGAGAGACTTGCGGCCGATCTAGCCGCAAAAGAGGTTCTGAAATCGGTTTCTGCTCGTCAGGAGATGCCCATCTTCCTTGCTGCCAAGACCCTCTCTAATTATTTGTCTTGTCTAGCTAAAATCCTCGAAGTCCCTGTTTGTCCTGTCTTGTCTCCAGCCCCCGAGCCTGCCGCTGTGATCGCTGCACCCAGTCCTGCCCCTTCGCCTGCTATGTCCCCCGTCAGGAGTCCCGTTTCCTCACCCTCTGTCTCTGAATCTGTTGCTGCTACCACTGAAGCAGTATCCCAGTCTGTCTCCACTAATTCCCGGACTGTTTCTCCGTTCGTCCCTGTCTCCACCAGCCCCCGGACTGTTTCTCCGTTCGTCCCTGTTTCCACAAGCCCCCGGACTGTTTCTCCATTCGTCCCTGTCTCCACCAGCCCCGGGACTGTTTCCCTGTTTGTCCCTGTTACCACTAGTCCCCGGACTGTTTCCCCGTTTGTCCCTGTCACCACTAGTTCCCGGACTGTTTTCCCTGTCGCCACTAAACCCCGTACTGTTTTGTCCAAGTCCCCCCCTCGTGTGTCCCCCTCCAAGCCAGCCCGGATTCCTCGTTCCCCATCCTCATCCCGTGGACCTAAGACCCCCAGCACACCCATTCACCCTGGATCACCCCCCATGAACTCTGTGTTTCCTCCACCACCTCTTCCTTGTTTTTTATTTTTAATGTTTCATCCTAACCCGGTTGTTGTGTTTTCGTGTTTG
This sequence comes from Siphateles boraxobius, assembly GCF_051911475.1. Lineage (NCBI taxonomy): Eukaryota > Metazoa > Chordata > Actinopteri > Cypriniformes > Leuciscidae > Siphateles > Siphateles boraxobius. Next base: position 207,928 of record NW_027508773.1, read on the forward strand.
CCATTAATGTTATTTGTCATGTTTTGTTGGTTTGTGTTGATGTCTCAGTCTGTCATGTCCCGTGTTTGATGTCCCCTTGAGGAGCGTCTGGTAGCCGCTCCTTAAGGTGGGGGTTCTGTCATGATTCTGCCCTTGTGTCCTTGATTTTCTCTAGTCTTGAGGCAGGATCATGACAGAATCATGTTTTGTGTGCAAGCACATGGTCTTGTGTTTTGAGCCATGTGCTTGTGTTGTCTCGTCACGTCACCCCGCCCCCTTGTTATCCTCGTCTCGTCATTATTGTCTAGTCAGTTTCACCTGTCCTTGTCTAGTCAGCTTCACCTGTCTTTGTCATTAGTGTCTCCCTATTTAATCCCCTTGTGTTTGCTGTCCTGTGTCGGTACATTGTCTAACTTTGGGTGTTAATCCCTGTGAGTATATTGTCTGAAGACATGTTTAATCAGTATTGTGAGTTTGTTTCCTGTCAAGTCAGAGTCTTTGTTTGTCATCGTGACTTAGTCTTGTTATACTCTGCTCCAGTCCTGTTTTACCCCCTCGTGGGTTTTGTTTTCTGTTTTGGTCCAAAATAAATCATTTGAGTGTCATCTGCTGTCTGCGCCTGGGTTCTCCTTCCATCCTCATGACACCTATGCTGATTTCCTAAAAGAATTTGCAGACTTTCTCTCAGATCTATTGGTCAATGTCGATAAAGCAATAATTGTTGGAGATTTTAACATACATGTAGATAACACAAAAGATGCGTTAGGGGCTGCGTTTACAGATTTATTAAACTCCTTTGGCAAAATGTCAGTGGTCCCACTCATCGTCTAAATCATACACTAGATTTAATTTTATCATATGGAACCAATCCAACTGATATAGATATTATACCACAAAGTGTTGATGTCACTGATCATTACATGGTAACTTGAGCATCAGAAACACAATTGTAAATGTACAATCTTTTATGGTGTATTATGATTCACCCTCAATTATCGCCCCTCAAGAACAACTACACCGCTTTAAAACTATAGGACAGGAAGAGTTAAATAAACTTATCATTGCATCTAAACCAACAACATGTTTATTAGATCCAATACCCACTAAACTACTGAAAGAAGTGTTACCTGTAGTGGAAGAGCCTCTTCTCAATATTATTAACTCGTCTTTATCTTTAGGTCATGTTCCAAAAATATTCAAGCTGGCAGTAATACAACCTCTCATTAAGAAACCGCAGTTAGATCCAAATAACTTAGCAAATTACAGACCCATCTCAAATCTTCCATTTATGTCTAAAATACTAGAAAAAGTTGTGTCCGCTCAATTGTGCTCTTTCTTGCAAGAAAATGATATCTATGAAAAATTCCAGTCGTGATTCAGACCGCATCATAGCACAGAAACTGCGCTAGTTAAAATAACAAATGATTTACTTTTAGCTTCTGACCAAGGCTGTATCTCAATACTAGTTCTACTCGATCTTAGCGCTGCGTTCGACACTATCGATCATAAAATACTCTTGGATCGACTACAAAACTACACTGGTGTTCAGGGACAGGCATTAAGCTGGTTTAGATTGTACTTATCAGACCTTTATCATTTTGTCTGTTTAAATGGGAAAAAAATTGAAGATAACGTCAGTAGACTATGGAGTGCCGCAAGGATCGGTGTTAGGCCCTCTGCTATTCTCAATATATATGCTGCCACTTGGTAATATTATAAGAAAACATGGAATTAATTTCCACTGTTATGCTGATGACACTCAATTATATATTTCATCACGGCCAGATGAAAACACTAACTTATCTAAATTGACAGAGTGTCTTAAAGATATAAAATGCTGGATGACGTGTAATTTCCTGCTATGAAATTCAGATAAAACGGAGGTATTACTTATTGGTCCAAAAAACTACCCACAAAACCTCGTACAATACAACTTTAATGTAGAAGGATGTCCTGTTACTTTATCCACTACGGTAAAAAACCTGGGTGTTATACTAGACCACAACTTGACTTTCGAAAATCATATTTCATATATTACAAGAACAGCCTTTTTCCACCTTAGAAACATTGCTAAGCTACGTAACATGCTATCTGTTTCTGATGCAGAAAAGCTAGTTCATGCATTCATGACATCGAGACTAGATTACTGTAATGCTTTATTAGCTGGTTGTCCTGCATCCTCAATAAACAAGCTGTAGTAAGTGCAAAATGCAGCCGCTAGAGTTCTTACTAGATCAAGAAAATATGATCATATAACACCTATTTTATCATCTCTACACTGGTTACCTATTAAGTTACGTATCAATTACAAAGTATTCCTACTGACCTATAAAGCCCTAAATGGTTTAGCTCCTGTGTATTTAACAGACCTTGTATCGCCATACAATCCATCGCGCTCTTTAAGATCACTAAATTCGAGGCTTCTGGTCATTCCTAGGATATCTAAGTCCACTAAAGGAGGGAGGGCGTTCTCGCATTTAGCTCCTAAACTCTGGAATAGCCTTCCTGATATTGTCCGAGACTCAGACTCGCTGTCCCAGTTTAAAACTAGATTAAAGACGCATCTCTTTAACCAAGCATTCACTTAATGCTTAACCTTTAATACTACTGCTAAATCAGTTCGAATGCATTAACATTATGAACATCAGCTATGCTAATTATTTCCCATCTGCCTTTCTGCTGTTATCTCGGGACGCTAGTCAGCGTTCGTCAGCTCCAGTTTGTATCCAGCCTCTCACGGAGACTTAGATGCCCCAACGCCTGTGAAGAGACGACTCGACGCCTGAGAAGAGACGACTCAAAGCCGGCGATATGTTATGCCATAAATTAATACATGATTAACTAACTGTATTTTTCTATGTACATTTCCGAAATTTCACTTTCTGTAAAGCTGCTTTGAGACAATGTGTATTGTGAAAAGCGCTATACAAATAAATTTGAATTGAATTGAATAACCTAGAATACCATCTAACACTTGATGGCTGCTCTGTTAAGTCTTCGTCGTCAGTTAGGAACCTGTGTGTGTGTGGGTGTGCTCTTTGATACCAATCTTTCATTTGAAAGTCACGTGGATAGTATCTGTAAAAGCGCATTTTTCCATCTTAAAAATATATCTAAATTACGTCATATGCTCTCATTGACAAATGCGGAACAATTAGTTCCCTTTCAGTCGATAACGTCGGACGTAGTCGACGCGACTGAAATGGGATCACGCTAGGGAGCCTATCGTCTTCGAGTATTATTGAACGAGCCAATACACATTGGCGTGCGAGATTTGCATCTCACACTCCGCCCCGCAGCGCGGGTATAAATACGGAAGTGGATGCACGCACCATTTGCCTTTCGCTTCGGAGCCGAGCTTCATGTCTGGATCTGAAGAGTGTTGTTGTACAACGAGCGAGTGTGTCGGCGCTTCTTTGGGAAGTCTCTCCTGGTGTCGGTGGTTACAGCGCGAGTGCAGCGGTGATCGCGAGCTTCAAGCTCTCAACTGCTGTTTTCACAGCAACCAAATTTCTGTTTGTGTTTGTTTGTCTGACGGTCGGTTGAGGGCGAGAAAGTGAGTGCTTCACTGGCACAGGGTGCACCATTCCTGTGTCAGTGTTGCCGCGGTCATTCCCCTGTGTGCTCCGGCACTGGTGAGAGGTTTTCACTTCCTAAAAGAGCAACACGGGTGCGTTTGCGTCTTTTTCAAGATGTCATTCCGCCCGTGCGTTTCTGGGTGCGGTCGTTCCCTGTCTCTCTCTGATGGTCACAATTGTTGTATCACGTGTTTGGGCTTACAGCACGCTGAGGCAGCTTTTGTGGACAGCTCATGTTTTCACTGTGGGAACATGACTGTCGCAGTGTTGAGGGCGAGACTCGCCTTCGTCCGCGGAGAGCGAGTCCCCATTGCCATGCCCCACCCCCGGGTGCTGCATGGGATGGGTGACCGGAGGGTAGTGTTGGATGTCCCGCCCGGTAACCATTCCCTGTGGGCTCCTCACCCCTCCCTTCCACTGCTACCATTGGAGCCTCCGGTGTTATCTGCTGGTCCATCTGTAATGGGTGGGCCAGCGGTTCCACTCGGGGCTCCCCTGGGGGACAGGATGTCGATTGCAGCATCGGAGGGTGAGCTGATGTCTGGAGATGACGACTCGGCTGCGTTGTCTCCCTCCGGGAGTTCAATGTTGCCCGAGCCGGATCCAGAGTTATCAGCTATGCTGAAACGGGCCGCCGAGGCTGTCGGGCTCGAGTGGAACCCTCCACCGTGTCCTGTTCAGTCTCGGTTGGATGATTGGTATCTCGGGGCGGGCCGTGCTGGTTCTCAGCCCGCCGCCCCAGTGCCCTTCTTTCCCGAAGTGCATGAAGAGCTTACTTGGTCGTGGACGGCACCTTTTACTGCTGAAAACGACTTGAGTAGTTCTTCCTCCCTCACTACCCTTGTCGGAGGAGCGGTGAAGGGTTATGAGGCTATCCCTCCAGTGGAGCGGTCTGTTGCGACTCTTTTATGTCCAACGGCCGCTGCATCCTGGGTGGGGGATCCTTGTTTCCCCTCGCGGGCCTGTGAGTTCGCGTCAGGATTGGCGGTCAGAGCTTACAGAGCTTGCGGGCAAGCCGCTTCCTCTTTGCATGCCTTGGCGTTGTTGCAGGTCTACCAGGCCAAAACACTCATGGACATGCACGAGGGTAGTTTGGACCGGGCGCTCGTGAGTGAGCTCCGCACCGCCACTGACCTCGCCCTCCGGGGTACGAGTGTCGCGGCGTGTGCGGTCGGTCTAGCGATGTCCACTTTGGTGGTCCAGGAACGCCATCGTTGGCTCAGCCTGGTTGAGATGGCGGATGCGGACAAGGTTCGGTTCCTGGACTCCCCAATTTCCCAGGTTGGGTTGTTCGGCGACGTGGCGGAGAGCTGCGCCCAACAGTTCTCTGCCACCCAGGTTCGGACGGAGGCTCCCCGACACACCCTATCCCGGCGGCCCGCTGTTGCCTCCACCCTGCCGCCGGAGATAGTCCCTCCGCCCGTTCGTCGCCGAGGGCGCCCCCCTGCCGCTGCCTCCGGTTCCGCGGGGTCTCCGCAACAGCCTTCACCCAGGCCCCAGCGTAGAACCAGCAGCAGGCAGGCCGCCCAGTCTGTCTCAGTCACCGCCCAGCCAGGGGGCGAGTGTAAGAAACGTTCCTGAGACAGGCCACCCAGGGATGGAGGGACTAGCTCTTCAGATGGTTACCGTTCCACCATTGGTTCTCCGGAGTCCAGTGGTACCCCAATTGTTAGAAGAGCGAATTTCTCCATCCCTGGGTCCCAAGAGGGCGAGGCTGGCGGCTTGCGACCCCGTGGAACAGCCTTGCTCCCCCCAACCCCCTCTTGTTCGCCAGCCCGCAACACGAGGCGGTCGAGGACCCGGTCATCCGCCTTCTCTCCCGTCCTCTGTTGCCCCGTGGAGACAGGTAAGTGCAGCACGGCTCACTCAGACCCCGCTTCGGGCCGCCCACGGGCCTTCCGAGCCGGGTCCCTGCCCTCCACCGCGCTGCCCCACCCCGGGTATGCCTGTGTTACCCTTGGTCCCCCTGGTTCGGTTCGTCGAGGCCTGGAAAGTGCTCTCCAACCCGTCCGGCTGGCTCCTCCGTACCATCAGGCTCGGCTACACGATTCAGTTCCGCCGGAGTCCGCCCAGGTACAGTGGCATTCGCCACACTTCAGTGTCGAGCGAATCTGCTCCTGTCATGCGCGCGGAGATCGCGGTCCTGCTGGCGAAGGACGCGATAGAGCCGGTGTCGGTAGCCGATATGAAGGCCGGCTTTTACAGCCCGTACTTCATTATACCCAAGAAAGGGGGTGGGTTACGACCAATCCTGGACCTGCGAGTCCTGAATCGGGCCCTTCACAAGCTCCCGTTCAGAATGCTGACGCAGAAACGCATCTTCCAATGTGTCCGTCCCCAGGATTGGTTTGCAGCGATCGACCTGAAGGACGCATACTTTCATGTCTCCATCCTGCCGCGACACAGGCCATTCCTGCGTTTCGCGTTCGAGGGTCAGGCGTATCAGTACAAAGTCTTACCCTTCGGGCTGGCCCTGTCACCCCGTGTCTTTACGAAAGTTACGGAGGCAGCCCTCGCTCCCATGAGAGAGCAGGGCGTTCGCGTTCTCAACTATCTCGACGACTGGCTGATACTAGCTCAGTCTCGGGAGCTGTTATGCGAACACAGGGATTTGCTGCTCCAGCGCATCAGCCAGCTGGGTCTTCAGGTCAACTGGGAGAAGAGCAAACTCGCCCCTGTGCAGAGGATCTCTTTTCTCGGTTTGGAGCTGGACTCGGTCCAACACACGGCGCGCCTCACAGAGGATCGCGCCCGGTCGGTGCTGAACTGCCTGAATTTTATCAAGGGCAGAACAGTGGTTTTTCTGAAACAGTTTCAGAGGCTCCTGGGGCATATGGCAGCCGCAGCCGCAGTTACGCCGCTCGGCCTGCTTCATATGAGACCACTCCAGCACTGGCTTCGCGACCGAGTCCCGAGGTGGGCGTGGCGGAGAGGCACGCTCCCTGTGAGAATCACCGCGGCCTGCCTCCAAACCTTCAGCCCGTGGTCGGACCTTTCGTTTCTCCGGGCCGGTGTGTCCCTAGAACAAGTGTCCAGGCATGCTGTGGTCTTCACAGACGCCTCCAACACTGGCTGGGGGGCCACGTACAACGGGCATGCAGTAGCTGGCACCTGGACGGGGTCCCACCTGCATTGGCACATCAACTGCCTCGAGTTGTTAGCAGTACTCCTTGCTTTGAGACGCCTCAGGACGACGCTGCTCGGCAAGCACGTACTGGTCCGGACGGACAGCACTGCGGCCGTTGCGTACATCAACCGCCAAGGTGGTCTACGTTCCCGCCGCATGTCACAACTCGCCCGCCACCTCCTCCTATGGGGTCAGAAGCATCTGAGGTCGCTTCGTGCCGTTCACATCCCTGGCCTGCTCAATCGTGCCGCCGACGAGCTATCACGACAGATTGTGGCCTCGGGAGAATGGCGGCTCCATCCCCAGGCGGTCCAGCTGATATGGGACCACTTCGGGGCCGCACAGATAGATCTGTTTGCCTCTCCGGACTCGTCCCATTGCCAGTTGTTTTATTCCCTCGAAACGGATGCACTGGCTCACAGCTGGCCCCGGGGCCTCCGCAAGTATGCGTTTCCCCCAGTGAGCCTTATTGCACAACTACTGTGCAAAGTCAGGGAGGAAGAGGAGCAGGTTTTGCTAGTTGCCCCTTATTGGCCCAACCGAACCTGGTTCCCCAAACTTTTTCTCCTCTCGACAGCTCCTCCCTGGCCTATTCCTCTGAGAGAGGACCTACTCTCTCTGGGACGGGGCACCATATGGCACCCGCGTCCAGACTATTGGAGACTCCATGTGTGGTCCCTGGACGGGACGCGGAGGTTTTAGGTAGTCTACCACAGGCAGTCGTAGATACCATCACGTCAGCGAGAGCCCCCTCTACGAGGCTTGCTTACTCCCTGAAGTGGAAACTGTTCGTTGAGTGGTGTGCTTCTCAAGGAGAAGACCCCCGAAGGTGTTCGGTCATTTCTGTGCTTTCTTTCCTGCAAGAGGCTTTGGAGCGTCGGCTGTCCCCCTCCACCCTCAAAGTGTATGTCGCCGCTATTGCCGCACATCACGATGCAGTAGACGGGAAATCCCTGGGGAAGCATGACTTGATCGTCAGGTTCCTGAGGGGAGCGAGGAGGTTGAATCCGCCTCGCCCCCCCTCTATACCCTCTTGGGACTTATCTCTGGTGCTAACCGCACTGCAGAGACCGCCCTTCGAGCCTTTGCAGGTAGCAGAGTAAAAAATTCTGTCCCAAAAGACAGTTCTCCTACTTGCTTTGGCCTCCATCAAGAGGGTAGGGGACCTGCACGCATTTTCGGTCAGCGAATCGTGCCTGGAATTCGGGCCGGCTAACTCTCACGTTATCCTGAGACCCCGGCCTGGATATGTGCCCAAGGTTCCTACCACCCCCTTTCGGGACCAGGTGGTGAACCTGCAAGCGCTGCCCCCGGAGGAGGCAGACCCAGCCCTGGCTTTTCTCTGCCCCGTTCGCGCCCTGCGCTTGTACGTGGACAGAACGCAAAGCTTTAGGACCTCAGAGCAGCTCTTCGTCTGTTATGGAGGTCAGCGGAAGGGAAAGGCTGTCTCCAAGCAGAGGTTGGCCCACTGGATAGTGGATGCCATCATCTTGGCGTATGAGTCCCAAGGTGAACCCTGTCCCCCCGGACTGCGAGCTCACTCCACAAGGAGTGTTGCCGCTTCTTGGGCGTTGGCGCAGGGTGCCTCGCTGACAGATGTCTGTAGAGCTGCGGGCTGGGCGACACCTAATACGTTTGCTAGATTCTATAGCCTACGTGTCGAGCCGGTTGCTTCCCGTGTGCTCTCTTCTCGTAGAAGCCAGTAACACCGTGAGCCCCGGTTCAGTGTCGGCTTGCTGCGCCATTCCCCTCTTACGGACCGGATACGTGCGCCATTTCGCTCCGGTGGAATTCCCTTGTCCGGAACCTGTTGAGCTCCTCCGTACCCCCCCCGACGTCGGACGTGGCGGAACGTCTGGTGTTAGGCCTACCACTCGTATGCAGTGTGGAACCTGTGTTAGGCTGGGTCCATATGTTGCGGTCCCTACGGCGACCCCATATGTGTATTCTTCCACGATACGGCTCCCCAAGGTGAGCCCGTGTCTTTCCCTTGGCAGAGTCCTGCCGTCACTGTAAATTGGTGTGTCTCCCCCCTCTCTAGGCTGGAGCCACCCCAGTGACATTCCATATGTTATACTGCCCGGCTCTCCGCCCAGTTCATATGTGTATTTCCCCCCCCCTTTCGGGTTGGTTGGGCTCCGCAGCGTCCCTTCCTTCCAATGTTGGGCACGCTTTCCCAGTGTTACCAAGTCTAACTGAGTGGGTCTTGTGGAACAGCAGCGACTTCCTGGCCTAAGCCCTGTCCTTTTCCGCTAGAACGTCGGGAGGATCAGAAGGCTTTTGTCTAGGCACTGGAAGGTGGCAGCGTTAGTGGCGTGTTCAATGGTTGATCCCATTTCAGTCGCGTCGACTACGTCCGACGTTATCGACTGAAAGGGAACGTCCTGGTTGCGTATGCAACCCACCGTTCCCTGAAGGAGGGAACGGAGGACGTAGTCCCCTTGCCACTACCGCTGGACCACCGCTGACTCCGAGTTACGCTCGGCTCCTCAGCGAAAAGCAAATGGTGCGTGCATCCACTTCCGTATTTATACCCGCGCTGCGGGGCGGAGTGTGAGATGCAAATCTCGCACGCCAATGTGTATTGGCTCGTTCAATAATACTCGAAGACGATAGGCTCCCTAGCGTGATCCCATTTCAGTCGCGTCGACTACGTCCTCCGTTCCCTCCTTCAGGGAACGGTGGGTTGCATACGCAACCAGGACGTTCATGCGTTCATGACCTCAAGACTAGATTATTGTAATGCTCTACTGGGTGGTTGCCCTGCACGCTTAATAAACAAACTACAGCTAGTTCAAAACGCAGCCGCTAGAGTTCTTACCAGAACCAGGAAGTATGACCATATTAGCCCGGTTCTGTCAACACTGCATTGGCTCCCTATTAAACATCGTATACATTTTAAAATATTGCTGAATACTTACAAAGAACCAAATGGTTTAGCTCACCAGTACTTGAGCGAGCTCTTAACGCATTATAGTCCTTCACGTCTATTGCGATCTCAAAATTCTGGCCAGTTGATAATACCTAGAATATCAAAATCGACTGCTGGCGGTAGATCCTTTTCCTATTTAGCACCAAAACTTTGGATCAATCTTCCTAACATTGTCCGGGAAGCAGACACAGTCTGTCAGTTCAAATCTAGACTAAAAACACATCTCTTTGGCTTAGCATACACATAACACATTATAGAATGCTATAATTCAATGTTAGGCTGCATAGTTTAGATCAGCCGGAACCGGGAACACTTCCCATAAATCCTGATGTACTTTGTACATCATAAGAAGGATGGCATCTACGCTAATGTTAGTCTCTCTGTTTATCCCGAGGTTTACCGCAAACCGCCGGATCCAGGCCATATCCAGATCCGACGAAAGACCATCGCATGGACACGATGACAACGCATCCCTGAAGTGCCAGCATCATCAGCCCTGTGAAGGCCTCATGGACACCTCAACAAACTCATCTCCATACTGGCGTGATGACTCCGACCCCTAAGCAGATGAACTGGATAAATATTGTGAAAGTTCTGATCCAATCTGACTTCTGACCTATTATGCCGCCTAAATCATAATCATACACTGTTGGTTCGTTGGCCAGAGGAGGACTGGCCCCCTGACTGATTCTGAGTTCTCCCAAGGTTTTTTTCTCCATTCTGTCACTGATAGAGTTTTGGTTCCTTCACTGTCGCCTTTTTCGCCTTTCTTCGCCTTTGTCGCCATTGGCTTTTGGCTTGCTTAGTTGGGGACATTTAACATTTAATTTTGAATTTAACAATACTATTACAACTTTACTTTCCTGTTATCTCTGTAAAGCTGCATTGAAACAATTTGTATTGTAAAAGTGCTATATAAATAAAGGTGACTTGACTTGACTTATTGCTGTTACTACTACTGCTTCTGCTGTTATTGCTGCTGCTGTTATTGCTGCTGCTGCTGCTGTTGCTGTTATTGCTGTTACTACTACTGCTTCTGCTGTTATTGCTGCTGCTGCTGTTATTGCTGCTGCTGCTGCTGTTTGTTATTACTGCTGCTGTTTCTGCTGTTATTGCTGCTGCTACTGCTGTTATTGCTGTTACTACTACTGGTTCTGCTGTTCTTGCTGCTGCTGTTGGTTATTACTGCTGCTGCTTCTGATGCCGCTGCTGCTGTCATTTTTGCTGCTGCTGTTTTTTGCTGCTTCTGGTGTTATTTCTGTTGCTGTTAATTCTGCTGCTGCTGTTATTTCTGTTTCTGTTGTTATTTCTGCAGCTGCTGCTTTTTTCTGCTTATGTTGTTACTGCTGCTGCTTCTGCTGCCACTGCTGCTGTTATTTCTGCTGCTGATGATATTCCTGCTGCTGCTGCTGCTGTTATTTCTACTTCTGTTGTTATTGCTGCTGCTGCTATTATTTTTGTTGCTGCTGCTTATATTTCTGCTGCTGCCGTTATTTCTTCTGCTGCTGCTTATATTTCTGCAACTGCTGCTTTTATTTCTGCTGCTGCTGTTATTTCTTCTGCTGCTGCTTATATTTCTGCTGCTGCTGTTATTTCTCCTGCTGCTGTTATTTCTGCTGCTGCTGCTGTTATTTCTCCTGCTGCTGTAATTTCTGCTGCTGCTGTTATTTCTGCTGATGCTGCTGTTATTTCTCCTGCTGCTGTTATTTCTCCTGCTGCTGTTATTTCTACTGCTGCTGTTATTTCTGCTGCTGCTGCTGTTGGTTATTACTGCTGCTGCTGCTTCTGCTGCTGTTATTTCTGCTTCTGTTGTTATTGCTGCTGCTGCTGTTATTTCTGCTTCTGTTGTTATTGCTTCTGATGCTGCTGTTATTTCTGCTTCTGTTGTTATTGCTGATGCTTTTATTTCTGCATCTGCTGTTATTTCTGCTTCTGTTGTTATTTCTGCTGCTGCTGATATTTCTTCTGCTGCTGTTATTTCTGCTTCTCTTGTTATTGCTGCTGCTATAGTGTTTCTGTTGTTGTTATTTCTGCTGCTGCTGTTACTGAGGCTACTGCTGTTGTTTCTGCTGCTGTTGTTATTGTTCCTGATGCTGCTGCTGTTATTACTGCTGTTGTTGTTATTTCTGCTGTTCTTGTTATTTCTGCTGTTTTTGCTGCTGATGCTTTATGATATAGCGGACATAAATAGCAGATCTATTACAAAAGCTGGGGAATGTGGAGGGTTTCGGAAAGCACACTGCAACTTCTACATGAAATGTTGACCAAGTTTAAAGTCTACTGATAGAGCAGCAACCAATCAGCTGTGCCCTACAGAGAATGATGTGATTAACAAGCAGATTGAGTAAAGGACCCTTTCAGCACCATCTAGAGTTTCATTACAGAACTTTGTAAATGTGATTGATTAAATACAGTGGCGTAACTCATTTTTAAAAGTGTTTTAAAACTTGTTTTAAAAAGTAGGTGGGAAAGGACAGGACTGTGTGTGTGTGGGGGGGGGGGGGGGGGGGGGATTGCTAATACAATGGTATATCAGGTATGTACAATAAAAATTGCAGAAAAAAAAACATAATGATGTCCAGAAATCAATTTCAATAGTACATTGAGAACTCTACTATATCTACAATACTATATATTTTTAGCCCAGAGATTATTCATATCAGTGAATAAATACATAGATCTAGATCAGCATTAAGTAATTGGAATCCCTAATGGTCTGGTGGTAGAAATGTTGTTAAGCGAATTAGAGTTTTGGGGTTCTAATCTTCACTTCTATAATTTTTTCTCCCTCATTAAAATCAAAAATGCCCATCAATGATTGTATATCAAGAGCAGGGACATGTTTGTGTGTATTTTGTTTCGTGATTTCACCGGAAATCACAATGGCATTAAACGATAGATTGAAGCGCTCGTCTGTGTGAACGAGCCAAAAGAGAACATTCCGCTACTGATAACACAATCGCTACTGTTAACACAAATGAACATCAGCTGGATGTGTTTCATTTGCATTAGGTATATCAAGATGTTTCAAAAAAGTGGTGGGAACAATATTGACCCTGGCAAAAAGTGGCGAGGACTTGTCCCAACCATAAAGTATGCCTATGATTATACACAGTATATAGGCTATATATATAAAGAGAGAAAATTTTTTGAATTTGTTTCTATTTGTTTCTATATCATTTGACAGATCTATTCACTCAGTTAATGTATATTAACAATAGCATGTTCTCCACATCAATACTCAAAGAAAGCCCAATTCATACTAGAAACAAAGCAACATAACACAAATGGAACATGATGCTCAAAAGGAGAGCTATTTATCTGCGAGAAGCTTTCGATGCAGATGCTCAATCTGAAGTCCATGTGGCTAATTATATGCTTGTTTCTATTTATACAGCCACTGGTACCAAACTGGGGGATTCAACAAGCACAGAGTAAGAACAATGTGATCTGATTGTGCTGGATCACATTCTGCACAAATAGAGAAAGTTAACAAATTACAAGAACATTTGGTCGAAGGAGCATTTCTGGAAGAAGCAGCTGGTACAGGTAAATACAGGGCTTCTTGTGTGAGCTCTGCATGCATTCAACATGTGCTGCTGTCTATATGCACCGTTTGAGTTCATGCATAGCTTGCACTATAGGCTGTATGTATTTTCTCTCTGTCCAATGTTGGGTTCAGGTCCATGTCATGGGAAGCAAAGTGTAGCCTGCGGGGTCCCATCCAATAACTATGAAAATCCCCCTCTAATGTATGCTGTGACTCGACACAGAATGACAGAGGAAAGGGGCGCCCAGAACGAGTGAGAGAACGAGAGAAATGAAGAGGAGTCTTAACACATTAAAACCAGCACTTAGATCTATACAAATTCATTTTAGTGATATATTGTGTGAATCGAGCGTAAGAAATTAATGTTGACTATCAGATGAACCCGAGGAGCGCGTGAGAAGAAGCCATATGTCTGGTCACCTGACGTTAGTGCCCCGACTCTCTAATGCCCAGCGAGGCACGACTGACACACTGAGCTCTGCCTATCTCCACCTGTCACCCGATCTGCTGCTGTTTGTGCCAAATTATCAATGTATCTCAGCCACTGAACAAGCCTAAAGCGATAGATGCACTATAAGGGGAATAGTCCTTTTCACCTGATTATAGCTGTAGCCTTGTGGAGTGTGATAGTCCTCGATTCTCCACAGCAGTTACAGCACAAACTAGTCACGACCTGGAGGATTGGATGCTCCTGATGGGTAATTAACCCAGTTCTGTAAGAGCACATGGGCAAGAGCTATCCTGGCATGAGGAGCTCTGATGGATAGATTTGAAAGTAGAGGAAAAGAGCTAGAAGGATCTCTTTTGTTGCATCTTATCCATATTGTATGAAGTGAAACGGGGGCTGACAGAGGCATGCTTTCAGAAAGATATAACACACTCTAGGGAAAATCTGAGGAAATACTGAAGGATTCACAGTGATCATCTAAATCCCTAACCCTAACCCTAAATTAAGTTCATTTAAAGGGCTGTGAAGAGACTGAGCAAGGTCAATGGAGAAAATACACAGTATAAAAAAGCCTAACAAATTTTCAGTAACAAGATTCTTCACATGAACATAAGTTAATGGGATAGTTAATACAAATTCTAACCCTTTACTTATGTCATTCCAAGCCTAAGATATTTTGACAAATGTCTCAAATGTGTTTTGGTCCATACAATGAAAGTCAATGCATGAGCTCCAATGTTGTTTGGGCTGCAACATTTTTCAATATATCTTCTTTTGTGTTCCACAGATGAAAGTCAGTCTGTCACAAACTGGCGGTGTAGATAAACACGAAGAAGGCTTATTAGTTCAGACAGTCTCTTTACTTGATAATTCACTAGATACAGAACAAAGAAGGCAGGAGAAAGTACACCACATCTATTCACAGACGAGACCGAACAATGAAACACAAACAGAACAGAACTTAAGTACACGTGATAATAAGGGAGATAATGAGCGCACAGCTGAAGATAATGAGTAACCAAGACAACCAACGACTAACTCAGGCCTTGTCCTCACGGACACGGGTATTTTTATAACCGTTACTTTTTTTACGCGGTTCGGCCGTTCGTCCACAAGGAAACGCAGTATCAGGTCACTGAAACCAAAAATTTTGGAAAACCCCTGCCAGGGTGAGGATATTCAGAAACGCCGGTTGCAGTGCTGTCGTGTAGACAGTCATGTCAAGTCACCTTAATTTATATAGCGTTTTTAACAATATGGACTGTTTCAAAGCAGCTTTACAGTGATAATTGGAAATTAAAGAACTAGAGATTTTTTTGGCTTTACAGCAGCTCTAGAATAAATTTATTGTCCAGCAAAAGTTGGTTTTGATTGATTCACTTCCGTTGCAACGATCATTAGTTATTAACTTAGGGGCCGCAAACACGAATCCGTTCTAACAGAAAATTCTTTAATGCCATCTGGCCGCTCAATTGCATAAAACAGTGCCTGGTGGCTCTGAGAATCTTTTATCGCTTCCGAGTAGCCACGTGAACCGGAATTATCCCGACAACGTTTTATCAGTACAGAGGTAAAGGAAAGGAGGCCTTCACAAGGGAGAGACTAGTGACACTTCAGGACTGCATTGTCGTCGTGTCCAGGCGCAGGTCCTTCATCAGATCTGGATACGGCCTGGATCCGGCGGACTGTGGTAAACCTCGGGATAAACAGAGAGACTAATATTAGGGTAGAAACCATCCTTCTTATGATGTAACGAGTACATCAGGATTTATGGTAAGTGTTCCCGGTTCTGGCTGATCTAAACAATGCAGCTTAACATTGAATTATAGAAGTCTATAATGTGTTATGTGTATGCTAAGCCAAAGAGATGTGTTTTTAGTCTAGATTTGAACTGACAGACTGTGTCTGCTTCCCAGACAATGTTAGGAAGACTGTTCCAAAGTTTTGGTGATAAATCAGTCGATTTAGATATTCTAGGTATTATCAACTGGCCCGAGTTTTGAGATCGCAATAGACGTGAAGGACTATAATGCGTTAAGAGCTCGCTCAAGTACTGGGGAGCTAAACCATTTATTGTTTTGTAAGTAATCAGCAATATTTTAAATTTTTTACAATAGTTCCCTTTCAGGGTTCCCACGGATCATTAAGAAGTCTTAAAGTTTTTTATACCACGGGCTGTTTAAATACTCGATTCTGATTGGCTGGAAGGTGTGCAGTAAAACCGTTTAATGCACAGGTAGTTCCAGTCAGTTTGATTACAGTTCGAAATTAATCCGCTACTATAATCATTGGTAACCATAGTAACACAGTTACACTTGCAAAAAGAGTGAGAGACACATATGAAAACGTTTATTTAGGTTGTCTAAATGGATGATTTTTGCATATCGTTTAATTTGTATGGTGAATATGGCAATTTTGAGAAATGGGCCCAGGCACAAGACGAAATAGAAGACTTGGAGAAAACGTTGAATGACAAAAAGCGGCACAAAGAATTAACACCGACAGAGCTAGATAAGATCGAAGACGACAAAGATGAGGTCAATACGAAAAAGACAACTAAATGGGCAGTTAACACTTTCAGTGACTTTTTGCGCCAAAGACAGAAAAAATGTGATTTCGAGACCTACTCTGCTTCTCTTTTAAATGAGACATTAAGGGAGTTTTATGCCTCTGTTCAGTCTACCGCTGGACGCGAATACAGTGTTGCAAGTTTGATGTGTCTCAGAGCAGGTATAAACCGTCACATTACAAAATACAACATTATAAGTGATAAAGACTTCAAGTCAAGCAATGCCATCTTTAAATCAGTTTTAAAGCGCTACAGGAAAAATGGAAAAGACACCAGCGTTCATCATCCGTGTATTACTGAGTCTGACTTGGAGAAAATTAGAAATGCACCTGCACTCTCCCCTTTCACACCCACAGGACTTGTAAGAAAAGTTTGGTTTGACATACAGCTGTGTTTTGCATGGAGGGGAAGAGAAGGAAACCGTAACCTATCCAAAGAGTCTTTCGTTCTCCGGCAAGACGAGAATGGGAAAGAGTACCTGACCCTGGCGCATAACCCAGAGACAAAAAACCACAAGGATCCCACCGCATCGGATAGGGAAAATTTACGAGGATTTATGTTTGCGAGCCCCGGCGACCCACTTTGTCCCGTGGACAGCTTTAAAAATATCTGTCAAAGTGTCCAGAAAATGCCGGAGCATTCTTTTTGCATCCGAGACGCATCCCTCTGTGCAAACTCGAGAGCACCGAAGTGTGGTTCACCAGGGAGCCGATGGGGCTCAACTACCTTGGCAATTGGGACTCTTTCAGTTCTTTGTCTCTCTCTTTTGATAATGAATTTAAATAAATGTGATAAGTCATTCAAATAAAAGCAATTCGATGGCTCTACTTTATTTAAAGGGGACGGAGTGCTAGAACTAACGAGCCGTAACTTAAGAAAATAACCGTCATTTTTACACGTCTGTTAAAAAATTACACTGTAAACATCAGTTACAGCTTTAACTTTTTTTTAACTTGGCAAATAACTGTGGTATAAGCGGGATAATCCACGGCTAGCCGTGCATTAAAGGATTTTAATGCACGACGTAGAGGCAACCACCCTCCGCTCCGCGTCGGGTGGTTCTTC
The DNA here is from genome assembly GCF_051911475.1 of Siphateles boraxobius. Taxonomy (NCBI): domain Eukaryota; kingdom Metazoa; phylum Chordata; class Actinopteri; order Cypriniformes; family Leuciscidae; genus Siphateles; species Siphateles boraxobius. The sequence goes on from NW_027508773.1 coordinate 225,176, forward strand.
GTCTCTACGTCGTGCATTAAAATCCTTTAATGCATGGCTAGCCGTGGATTATCCCTTACATATTTACTTTGTTTAATAGGGAGCCAATGCAGTGTTGACAGAACCGGGCTAATATGGTCATACTTCCTGGTTCTGGTAAGAACTCTAGTGGCTGCATTATGGACCAGCTGTAGTTTGTTTATTAAGCGTGCAGGGCAACCACCCAGTAGAGCATTACAATAATCTAGCCTTGATGTCATGAACACATGAACTAATTGTTCTGCATTTGTCATTGAGAGCATATGACGTAATTTAGATATATTTTTTAGATGGAAAAATGCAGTTTTACAGATACTATCCACGTGACTTTCAAATGAAAGATTGCTATCAAAGAGCACACACACACAAACACACACAGGTTCATAACTGATGATGAGGGCTTGACAGAGCAGCAATCAAGTGTTAGACAGTATTCTAGGTAAAACCGGGGTTTTTGCCTTGCGACGTCAGAGTGTGCGCCGTTATCCGCTGTGTTTGGCGTCAGATTGTGCGCCGCTGACTGCTCTTGACAGCGCTTGATAGTGTATTTTTGCGTTTTCATGTAGACGGAGATTTTTTTTAAACCGAGCATGTGTGGACGGGATTTTTTTTTAAACGCAAGAGGAAAAACTCCTTATTGAGGTTATAAAAATACCCGAGTCCGTGTGGACTAGGCCTCAGGCAGAAGGAGGTGAGACACAAAAAGTCCAAACTAACAGAACTGTGAAACAGTCCCTACGGGTTTGGAACAACCGGGGAGTAAATAATGGCGAATGATTTTTTGGGTGGTTATCCCTTTAATGCAAAAGCTAACCAGAAGTAACAAACAAACAATATTTTGACAGCATTTATTGATCTTGATTAATGTTCATGTCTACATACTAATACATTTTTAACATTTCAAGTTTATTTAAATTAGATAAAGTGTAATGAACAAACATAAAATAGCAATGAACAATAGTATATTTAAAAAAAACCATACTATTATTGTCACGCTGTGGTTGACGCAGGAATGAAAAAAGCAGGATTTAAGAGTGCAGCAGTCTTTTATTAATCCCAAATATCAAAATAACAAAATACTCAGGATACTTGAAACCCTCAACACAAGAACAGAACAACCACAATTAAACTGATGAGAACGGACAACCAAGGCTACTGTAATGAATAAACTTCGGAAGCAAGTTCAAGTACACAGTTTATTGAAAGATAAATGACTCAGTCCAAAGGGCAACAGGCTAGTGATGCAGGAACTCGATGGTCAGATGTAACAGGTGCATGAGGTGAAGAGAGGTGACGATCAACGAGACGAATCCAGAACATCCACAGAAAACAGACAGGAACAATGAAGGATAACTCAAATGAACGAGGGATAAGACACCGGACACCAACAACCAACGATCTGACAATGGAGATGAGAAGTTGATGAGATTATATACACAGGAATGGATAGACTGCAGCTGGTGAAGAGGTAATGAGTGATTGCTGAACGAGCGCTGATGAGCGGCCACGCCCCTCTAATCAGCACACACACATACAACAACAGAAACACGAGACAAGAAGACATAGGATTTACCAACCGCGACAGCTACAAACTGAGGGATATAAGTACAAAGGATAATCACCTAAAGATACGAGAAACAGGCGCAGATTGTAAACAAACAATGAGTAACCAAGGAAACAAAAGCAAACAAAGGAAAGAGAACAGGAAATACTAAAAAAACAACTCAAAATCCAACTCAAACACAGACTAAACGTGACAATTATGCTGTAAAATGTACAGTTGTAATCGAGTTGATTCAACCCCCATTGCAAGGTTTATTGTCAAAATTGCAATGAACAAATCAAACAAAAGTAATTTAAATAGCTCAACACAACAAATGTTTTAAGTGGTTTCCCCAAATTCAACTGAAAATGCTACTTTTAATGACTTTCTAAGTCTCAAAATTATTCAATCCCCTGAATAGAATGTTGAAAAACAAAACAGGTGTGGTCTCACTAATCAAGGGCTTCATTAGTTGCACCAGGGTGTACTTGAGCTGACACATGAAATATCTGAACTGGCGAGGTTTGTTGAGTGTCACGTTTGACTGCTATTAGAAATATAGCTAAGTCAAAAGAAGGGTCCAAAGAGTGAAGAGAAAATATCATTGTGCTTCACAAACAAGGAACGGGATACAAAAAGATAGCGAAGGCACTAAATGTTCCTCGAGACTCCGCTGGAAGCATAGATCGCAAGTTCAAAGTTAAAGGAACAGTGGTTACACTCCCTGGCTAGGGCAGAAAAAGGAAGCTATCAATGGTTCAGGAAAACCATCGAGTGACCCCTTTGCTGGCAAAAAGACTTGCTGGCAACACAAGGTTTCAGCTGCACAGTAAGGCTCGTACTAAACGCATGCCAGAGCTCCAAGACTACACCACTACTGACACAAAAGCTCAAGAAAAGTGCTCAAAATCATATAAATATGCCACAGAAGTTTTGGGATTCTGTTCTGTGGAGTGATGAAACAAAACTGGATCTTTTCGGCCCTCTGGATCAGCGGTGTGTCTGGAGGAAGAAGAATGAAGCATAAGCTGAAAAGAACACTGTCTACAGTTCAGCATGGTGGGGCTCGTAATGCTTAAGATGACTTGTTCAGAGCAGTTGGTAAAACATGTTTGGTCTTTTTTGAATTTATAGACTTTCATAAAGGCCTCACAAAGCCTATTCATATTTGACTGGGCGATATGATTGTGATAAGTCAACCCACGGTTATGTGCTGGATGGATAATTGCATCATTCTCTTTTAATCAAAGCAATATAATTTCCCATTTTTCCAATTACGGTTAAGCTTCGGGGATTCAAAACAGGTTCTCTGATATTATTAATAGCAACATATAGATGTCTCTGTGGAAACTGAGCCATACTATATATGTATACGAAAAGTAATCGGAGTGAGTCATGATGTGCCCACTCACATTCAACACATGATGTTCAAGGGACATTCATGCTTCATTTCAGATTAACGAGTTACTTCTGTGTGTTTAATTTGGCCAGTGACACAGTCAAGTGCATCTGGGTGGAAACCAAAAACACTTAACATCCAGTTCAAAGAAAAAATGGGTTTAACAACTTAAGGACATTGTGACCAATGAAGGCAAAACAATATCAGGGTTAAAGTGCCACATCAGCTGTTGTTCTTGAGAAGGTAGAACTTTAATTCACACAACATGTGGCCAAAGTCTGTGGGTTATCTGATCCATGAAACTGGGATGTGAATTCAGAGAACCATGAAATAACCAAAAAAATTTCATCGAACAGAATAGCAGTCTGAGTGAACCCGATATACTCCCGACAGACGCCCAGAGATCATGCCGATGCAACTTGTGTTCCAGATATTCCTATAACTGGATAAGCTTTTCACTAAATAATGTTTTGTTAACAAAGTTCAGGAGGAGCACGTTCAAATAATTGATCCAATTATTACATCATTCCAACCAGCTGTCGATAATCAGTAATCAACAGGTCTATCCAATCAGCATGAGTGGAGACCTATATATACTCATTTGACTCACCAATTTCCTCGACAGTTTTTCAGCATTGGGTCCTATGAAACTGCCACAATGTCAGAGATTCAGCTTTTCCCGTCTGATGACGAGTCTCTTCTTTCCATGGATTCTACACCTCAGTCCACCAATGTCAGGAGCACCCGCGCTCCACCACACATCGTTGAGGAATCCCAAGCACTCATCAGCGCAGATGTCCATTTATCTAGGAGATTAACAAAAGCCCAGTTGTACGACTTGTATGTCTCCCTTCAACCAACCTTTCCATATCCAAAATAAACTTCTATCCAAGATCGGCAACAATGCGAGCACGATTCGCAAAACCCCTTCTTCGCGCTCTCAAAAAACTCCATCTCCCCACCTCGCTAGACCAAGCCTCCCTCAAGTGCCAGCCCGCGGTCGCAGGCCTTCAGCAAGCTTGGGCCGCGCCCCAGATTCTCCGGCTGCTAGGCCTCTCTCTCCTCTTCCTTCCACCCAGCTACGAACCGTAGCTTTCCCCAGCGCGACGCATCCATCGGCTATTTCAGCCCCTCTCGATACAAGGAGTATGACTCCGTCACTGGGACGAGCCCAGCCGCTACAACCACTTTCTCAAGCTTTCTTTAATCCTCTCCCTTGTCCGTGGCCTGGAAATTTCCCCCACTGCCGCAGCAATGATGTTCTCTAACGCTCCCGCCTGAGGTCAGTTTCTGGAAATTTCCCCCACTTCCACAGCAATGATCTTCTCTCACGCTCCCACAGGAGCTCAGTTTCTGGAAATGTCCCCCACTGCCACAGCAATGATGTTCTCTCACGCTCCCACAGGAGCTCAGTTTCTGGAAATTTCCCCCACTGCCGCAGCAGTGATGTTCTCACCCTTCTGACGCCACGACCATCAAAATCTCATCCCATGACGCAAGAAACCCTCCTGATCCAGTGACCAAATTCCCTCCATACGATAGGCCCAACTTCAGCTTCGCACTCTGCAAAGTTTTGGGGGGGATCAACATCCTTTCTGGCGGCTGTCCCGCGTTAGTTTGCAAATTTTGGGGGAGTACTCTGGGTTTGGGCCCAATATCCGAGCTCGGAACCCTCTCCCCGGACAGCACACCAAATATGCACACCATTTATTCTATCTAACTTATTTGTAAGTGTGAACTAGTGAACACTGCATACTTTACCATGACAATAATATGTGTATATTGTGGCGGGCGAGCAAACGACAGACACCGTGGGAGTGATGTCAAGCCTCAGAGAGGCATTTATTAAAGAAAATAAACATAAAATGGGGGAAATTAAGTGTCAAAACAAAAGGGGATCTGGTGTCTTCGTTGTGCCGGGGAGTCGTGAAGGAAGGGTAGTGAAGAGATGGGATGGGTCCAGGTAAGGGGGCGGTGTACGGCAAACGCAGGCGCTTACCTGACTCCTTGGGTCGAGGCGCGAGGGGGCGGCGGCTTCGGTGACACGACCTGTCCTCTCCCGGCCCCGGCACAGAGGGAAGTGGCGGCTTTGGCATCCTGGTCCGTCAGCGGCGTCACGCGTCTTCTCTGCTCGCGGGTCCGGCGACTAGCAGCTCTGGCAGCGCGGAAATCCCTCCACGCTCCCTTCCAGGACTCACTTAGACACCAGAATTACTGAGAAGTCTAGTTTCAAATATAATTCTTTTAAGTGTTGGTGCTTAATGTAACACTATCTAGTGTAAATGATAAATTTGTGATTTGTGGAGAGAGCACAATTGCGTTCAGAAAGGCCTTAAAACCTGCTAGATCTGCTTATTTTTAAGACTCTCTTAGAAGAAAACAAACACAACCCTATGTATTTATTTGATACAGTGGATAAATTAACAAGAAATAAGGCTTCTACTTCTGAAGTTTCCAAAGAACATAGCAGTAAAGACATTTTGAACTTCTTTACTTACAAGATTGATAATATTAGAGTGAAAATTATAACTGTGCAACCGTCTACTACAGTATCGCATCAGGCTCCCTGAGGAAAAATTCCATTCATTTGATGCAATAGGAGAGGAAGAATTCTCTAAACTTGTTAAATCATCTATATCAACAACATGAATGTTAGACCCTATACCGACTAAGCTATTGAAATAAATGCTTCCAGAGGTCATAGATCCTCTTCTTAATATTTCTGTGAGGATTTCCAGTCAGGATTTAGACCGTATCATAGTACTGAGACAGCTCTCATTAAAGTAACAAATGATTTGCTCTTATCATCCGATCGTGGTTGTATCTCTCTATTAGTGTTACTCGATCTTAGTGCTGCATTTGATACCATTTGATAGAGATAAATCCTTTTCTACCTACTGAAAGAATCGGTAGATCATTTTCCTACTTGGCACCAAAACTTTGGAACAATCTTCCTAACATTGTCCGGGAAGCAGACACAGTCTGTCAGTTCAAATCTAGACTAAAAACACATCTCTTTGGCTTAGCATACACATGATACATTATAGATTACTATAATTCAATGTTAGGCTAAATAGTTTAGATAAGCCGGAACTGGGAACACTTCCCATAAATCCTGATGTACTTTGTTCATCATAAGAAGCATGACGTCTACGCTAATATTAGTCTCTTTGTTTATCGCGAGGTTTAACGCAGTCCATCGGATCCAGGCCATATCCAGATCTGAGGAAGGACCATCACATGGACACGATGACAACGCATCCCTGAAGTGCCAGTCTCCATACCGGCGTGATGACTCCGATCCCTAACCAGATGAACTGAATAAATATTGTGAAACTTCTGATCCAATCTGACTTCGGACCTATTATGCCGCCTAAATCATAATCACACACTGTTAGTTTGTTGGCCAAAGGAGGACTGGCCCCCTGACTGAGCCTGGGTTCTCCAAAGGTTTTTTTCTCCATTCTGTCCCTGATGGAGTTTTGGTTCCTTGCCACTGTCGCCTTTTTTCGCCTTTATTCGCCATTGGCTTTTGGCTTGCTTAGTTGGGGACATTTAACATTTAATTTTGAATTTAACAATACTATTACAACTTTCCTTTCCTGTTATCTCTGTAAAGCTGCTTGAAAAAATTTGTATTGTAAAAAGCGCTATATAAATAAAGGTGACTTGACTTGACTATTGACCACAACATTCTTTTAAATAGACTTGAAAATGATGTTGGTGGAATTGCATTAGCATGCTTTCAATCATACTTATATGACCATTATCAGTTTGTAGCAGTAAATGAAGAGATGTCTTATCGATCACAAGTTCAGTATGGCGTACCACAAGGCTCAGTACTAGGACTGTTGCTGTTCACTCTGTACATGCTACTCTTAGGAGATATCATTAGGAAGCATGGCATTAGTTTTCACTGTTATGCTGATGATACTCAGCTCTATATTTCTTCACTCCCCGACAAATTTTACCAATTCACAAAATTAACGGAATGCAAGGCTGATATAAAAATTTGGATGACTAGTAATTTCCTACAACTTATTTCTGAAAAAACAAAGTTCCTAATGATTGGACCAAAAACCTCTGCACGCAATAACCTAGAATACTGTTTAACACTTGATGGCTGCTCTGTCAAGTCCTCATCGTCGGTTAGGAACCTGGGTGTGGTCTTTGATACCAATCTTTCATTTGAAAGCCACGTTTCTAGTATCTGTAAAACCGCATTCTTCCATCTTAAAAATATATCTAAATTACGACATATGCTTTCAATGAAAAATGCGGAACAGTTAGTTCATGCATTCAGGACCTCAAGGCTAGATTATTGTAATGCTCTTATGGGTGGTTGCCCTGCACGCTTAATAAACAAACTACAGCTGGTCCAAAACGCAGCCGCTAGAGTTCTTACCAGAACCAGGAAGTATGACCATATTAGCCCGGTTCTGTCAACACTGCATTGGCTCCCTATTAAACATCGTATACATTTTAAAATATTGCTGATTACTTACGAAGCACTAAATGGTTTAGCTCCCCAGTGCTTTAGCGAGCTCTTAACGCATTATAGTCCTTCACGTCTATTGCGATCTCAAAACTCCGGTCAGTTGATAATACCTAGAATATATAAATCGACTGCTGGCGGTAGATCCTTTTCCTATTTAGCACCAAAACTCTGGAACAATCTTCCTAACATTGTCTGGGAAGCAGACACAGTCTGTCAGTTTAAATCTAGATTGAAAACACATCTCTTTAACCTGGCATTCATATAGAAAATTATACATTCCTACTATTCAAATCAGTTAAATGATTATTAGGCTGCATAAATTCAGAGGTGTCAATTCCAGGGGTCAGAAAGTAAAAGTCCTGCCATATTTTTATTCCACCCATTAACTCAGCCAGCTGATTTCACTAATTAGTTCTATCTCCTGGCAGAAAAACTGTGCTAATTAGCAAATCCAGGTGATTGGAACAAAATACTGAGGAGGAATTTTACTTTCTGAACCTGGACTTGACACCTCTGCATAAATTAGGTCAGCCAGAACCGGGAACAATTCCTATAACACCTGATGTACTCATTATATCATAAGAAGAATGGCATCTACGCTAATGCTGGTCTTTCTGTTTATTCCAAGGTTTACTGAAGTCAGCCGGATCCGGACCGTATCCAGATCAGATGGTGGACCTGCGCCTGGACACGTCCACAACGCATCCCTGAAGTGTCAGCAGAGATTGTGTCCACTAGACTCTCCCTGTGAAGGCCTCATCGACACCACAGCCATCGGCACTAATGATCCTCAACAAACTCGTCTCCATACCGGCGTGACTCCGATCTACAACCAGATGAACTGGATAATATTCTGAATGTTCTGATCCAATCTGACCTCTGACCTGTAATACTGCCTGAATCATAATCATAGGCTGCGTCCGAAATCGCGTACTATGTGAGTAGGTACTACATTCAAATAAGAACGTACTTCTCAACCGTTAAAAAAGTACGTTCTATATAGTATGAATAGGTAGTATGAATGGAGTCCGTTATACATGCGGCATGTTATAATTGTCACGTGACATACGCTGTCATAACAGCGCGAAAATTTAAAGCGCCAAATTCATTCCACTGACTGCACCAACGTCGCGCTATGTTTTTAGTTCTGCTTTCTGTTTATTTACCTAATACCTAATTATCATTTATTTACCTAATACATTACCTAATACATTTTACCTCAGAAAACACACACACCTATGAACAATGACAGGTGTCGATTTTTGGCAAGGAAAAAGCTATTTATTTGCTTGTGATATTACCATTGATGAATAAAAATGAATGAATCAATAGAGATACATATGCATGTGTCTGTGTGTATCTATTGATTCATTAATTAATGGTAATAGCACAAGCAGTATGCCTGTTTGCTTGTGTGTGTGTGTGTGTGTGTGTGTGTACTGTATGTATATTTTTGTTAATTTTATGGCAATAGGTTATTTTCATTGCCATTACAGTGAAATAACTGAACACAAATATACAAGCTTGATAAGAATTATAATTCATGTAAACTTTTACATCTGAAGTCAAATATATATTTGAATTAAGTTACTGATTAACGTTAGCTACTAATTACTGAATGTATATACAGTTGACTTCAGATGTAAAGTTTACATGAATTATAATTATTATCAAGCTTGTATATTTGTGTTTGTATAATAAATATAAAAGCTTGATAATTATAGGTCAAGGTCAAGGTCAAGGTCACTTTTATTTATATAGCACCTTAAAACAGCATTTCTGCTGACCAAGGTGCTTCACAAAAACACAATTAAAACACAATAAAAACAAACATCGTACAAAATTTCATAGTATAAAATTTTAACTCACTAAGGCTACATATCCTCAGTTATGAGTACGCCTGAGAAAAAAGATGTGTTTTCAAAGCTGACTTGAATGCATATAAAGAGGAAGCTGACCTAACATATTGAGGTAACGAATTCCACAGCCTCGGACCCAAAACGGAAAAAGCTCTATCACCTTTCGTTTTCAAGCGAGAGCGAGGGATAGTGAATACTTTTTCAGTAGATGATCTAAGAGTTCTTAGTGGATAGTACAACTCAAGGTTGAAGTATTTGGGTAATTTGCATTAAGGCAAAATTTTAAATCTCACTCAAGCCATGCGACCAAAGTTTGCAACAATAGCCATAATTAGTGAAAACAAATAGGTATGAAAAAAAAACATGCTTCTTTTGGGACATGTTTTGTGCTATAGTTGTGTGAAAACACAATTAAAAGCAGTTACAGTAAGTAATTCAAATTTTATTGTGTAATTCATATTTAGGATTTAGATATACAATCCTTAACAAAGTAATTAGACCAGCACCCAATATAAGGTTTGTGCCACAGCCGCCCTAAACTAACAGTATTGGTTGTTGTATATCTAGCAGAGCAGATATCTCTGTTCCATTATTGAGGTCTGTTCAAAATGCTCGCTCTGGGTTGTTTTGGTTGTGTCTGGATTCTCTGCCGTCGAGCTTTGTTCAGTAAAAAGCCTGATGTGAGTCTGCATAGTCATCTCGTCTTGTGTTTTATGTCATGCATCATATGACAGACATCACAGTGATGATTACCAAAATAATTTATTATGTTTTTGTAACAGTAAATCCACCAGTATGTGGAGCTCTTTAGTCACAGTTGGCCAAGTCAAAGTCCCGACTTAAATCCTATTGAACAAATTTAAAGATAGATTGCACAAAAGTTTCAACAAAAGCAAGTCTTTTGGAAAAACTAGAAACTATTTGGAAGTCAATAACAACAGAGACTGTGGAAAAGTACTGTAAAAACAATGCCAGCAAGAATGAAAGCTGTTATAAAGGCCAAAGGATGCCATAATAAATATTGTTTTTTGTGTGTGTGTGTGTTATGTGTGAATAAAGAGTATTTAGTTGTTTCAGTTTAAAATTTGCCTAAAAAATGACAATTTATTTTTTAGTTTTAAACAAGTTTTTGACAGATTCCTATAAAATTTGTGTTTTCTGTTTATTATGACAGGTGGTCTAATAAATGTGTAAAGCACTGTGGATATAAAGTACAGCGCTACAGGTCCAAGTTTTCCCTCATTACTGACACCATTAGTCCACAGCGCCACCTGGAGGCAGTTCTTGCATTACTGCACCAAATAAACAACAAAATATGTCATATCATCCTATACAAAATGAATACAAAAATATACAGCAGGGGCTCTAAAGTCTAATTTCACTTTGAGAATATGGAAGTATAGCCTACATGCAGGACTACTTTAAACCTGGAAGTAACAATGCTTTTGATTAATATTAAAGTTCTGATTCTTAACCTTTTAGGAGTAAAATAAACAACCAATACTCCCTGCAAACTAATGTGACCATTTAAGATGTATCTGTATGGCCGACTGACTGAACAGTAAACATTAACCGAGAAATGCGTGTTTGGTTAGAGACGAGGATACATAATTTTGGTGACATAATCGCAAAAAATATATAATTTTCTATAAATACCCACGTTTTGTACAAGCCCTCCGACTGAGTACAAAGTAAAGATGTTACACCAATGAATGATCTCACAGGTCTAAGAGCGCGTATCTTTAGTGTGTTCGTGTCTGCGATGTGCGTCTGCAGAGACTGCGCGTGTGTGTGACGCAGGCGGCCAGCAGCCAATGGCGCGAGACACATGCGCAGCAGAGTTGCGCAGTTACATGTGGAGGAGCGCAGCCATTACACTTGATCTGAAATCTTTATAAACAGTCGCTCGGATTGCACTGGCCAAATCATTTCTCTACAACTTCCGTCATAGTGTACTGGAAGTTGCTCAACATGTGAGCGGGATTTGACTGCTCTGAGCTCAGGAGAGTTGTGAAACTTCAGGAGGTTTATCCGGGAATGATGATGGAGTCTCCGCTCGGGAATGATGACCTCACGCCTGCGGGCTCGAGATCTGCGCGCGCATCCTCTCAGCGCGAGCCCGCCGCGCCGCTTCTGCTCTGTGAGTTCGAGAGTTAGTGAATCTGGCGGTATTCTTCAGTAAAGTTGGCTACTGTCTGCTCAATATAGAGACTTTATTAGACTAGAACTAATTAATTTATTCATAGAGAGGTGTTATATAAGCATAACATAAATATTTCGAGATTGACTTACCAAAATCTCTGAGGTTAATAATAGTATATACCTCAGCACAAGCCAGTGTGCTTTGAGCTATATTCATGTGTCCTGTGAAGAACAAACTGCACTACCCAAAATCCTTAAGAGAGTTCTACCAATCAGAGACTACCTTGGAAACAAGAAATTTGCCAGAAAAGCTCATGGCAAACTATGTAGTCAATTTAATTTAATTAAATTCACATTTATTTGTATAGCACTTTTCACAATACTGTTTCAAAGCAGCTTTACAGAAAATGTCTACATTACAATTTTGAGTGATCTGTAATCAATGAAGTGAATCAATCAAAACTAAATTCATCTATCTGGACAATAACTTTATTCCGGAACTGCTGTAAAGCCAAAACCACCTCTGTTACTTACTTTAATGTCCTATTATCACTTTAAAGCTGCTTTGAAACAATCTGTATTGTTAAAAGAACTATATAAATTAAGGTGACTTGACTTGTAATGAAGTCGGTTTCCCTACACTATCGAACAACTTATATATGCATAAATTTACTGATTTTAATCACTCATTTTATATTGTGTTTTCTTATTTGGTGGCATTGTTTGCAATGCTTCATGAATGAGTAGCTAACAGACCTTATGCACTGACTTTTCCCGTGTGTAAGTGCTATAATCGAGAGTTTCTACCAACCCAGAAAACATGAAAAGTGAAACCCAGTAACTCTGTTCTGGTGAGTCTTTCTCTGCAAGCATGACAAAGAAGAACAGATTTCTCTACTTCTGACGTATGAAGAGGATCTTCTTATAATATTACCGGCCCTTAATCTGCAAGTTTATAATATTACCGGCCCTTAATCTGCACGTTTATAATATTACTGGCCCTTAATCTGCACGTTTATAATATTACTGGCCCTTAATCTGCAAGTTTATAATATTACCGGCTCTTAATCTGCAAGTTTATAATATTACCGGCTCTTAATCTGCACGTTTATAATATTACCGGCCCTTAATCTGCACGTTTATAATATTACCGGCCCTTACTCTGCACGTTTATAATATTACCGGCCCTTAATCTGCACGTTTATAATATTACCGGCCCTTAATCTGCAAGTTTATAATATTACCGGCTCTTAATCTGCAAGTTTATAATATTACCGGCTCTTAATCTGCAAGTTTATAATATTACCGGCTCTTAATCTGCACGTTTATAATATTACCGGCTCTTAATCTGCACGTTTATAATATTACCGGCTCTTAATCTGCACGTTTATAATATTACCGGCTCTTAATCTGCAAGTTTATAATATTACCGGCCCTTAATCTGCACGTTTATAATATTACCGGCTCTTAATCTGCACGTTTATAATATTACCGGCCCTTAATCTGCACGTTTATAATATTACCGGCTCTTAATCTGCACGTTTATAATATTACCGGCCCTTAATCTGCACGTTTATAATATTACCGGCTCTTAATCTGCACGTTTATAATATTACCGGCCCTTAATCTGCAAGTTTATAATATTACCGGCTCTTAATCTGCAAGTTTATAATATTACCGGCCCTTAATCTGCAAGTTTATAATATTACCGGCTCTTAATCTGCAAGTTTATAATATTACCGGCTCTTAATCTGCAAGTTTATAATATTACCGGCCCTTAATCTGCAAGTTTATAATATTACCGGCTCTTAATCTGCAAGTTTATAATATTACCGGCCCTTAATCTGCAAGTTTATAATATTACCGGCTCTTAATCTGCAAGTTTATAATATTACCGGCCCTTAATCTGCAAGTTTATAATATTACCGGCTCTTAATCTGCACGTTTATAATATTACCGGCCCTTAATCTGCAAATTTATAATATTACCGGCTCTTAATCTGCAAGTTTATAATATTACCGGCTCTTAATCTGCACGTTTATAATATTACCGGCCCTTAATCTGCAAATTTATAATATTACCGGCTCTTAATCTGCACGTTTATAATATTACCGGCTCTTAATCTGCAAGTTTATAATATTACCGGCCCTTAATCTGCAAGTTTATAATATTACCGGCTCTTAATCTGCAAGTTTATAATATTACCGGCCCTTAATCTGCACGTTTATAATATTACCGGCCCTTAATCTGCAAATTTATAATATTACCGGCTCTTAATCTGCAAGTTTATAATATTACCGGCCCTTAATCTGCAAGTTTATAATATTACCGGCTCTTAATCTGCACGTTTATAATATTACCGGCCCTTAATCTGCAAATTTATAATATTACCGGCTCTTAATCTGCACGTTTATAATATTACCGGCTCTTAATCTGCAAGTTTATAATATTACCGGCCCTTAATCTGCAAGTTTATAATATTACCGGCTCTTAATCTGCAAGTTTATAATATTACCGGCCCTTAATCTGCAAGTTTATAATATTACCGGCTCTTAATCTGCAAGTTTATAATATTACCGGCCCTTAATCTGCAAGTTTATAATATTACCGGCTCTTAATCTGCAAGTTTATAATATTACCGGCTCTTAATCTGCAAGTTTATAATATTACCGGCCCTTAATCTGCAAGTTTATAATATTACCGGCTCTTAATCTGCAAGTTTATAATATTACCGGCTCTTAATCTGCAAGTTTATAATATTACCGGCCCTTAATCTGCAAGTTTATAATATTACCGGCTCTTAATCTGATTAAGGGCAAATTTATAATATTTATAATATTACCGGCTCTTAATCTGCACGTTTATAATATTACCGTCCCTTAATCTGCAAATTTATAATATTACCGGCTCTTAATCTGCAAATTTATAATATTACCGGCTCTTAATCTGCAAATTTATAATATTACCGGCTCTTAATCTGCAAATTTATAATATTACCGGCTCTTAATCTGCAAATTTATAATATTACCGGCCCTTAATCTGCACGTTTATAATATTACCGGCTCTTAATCTGCAAGTTTATAATATTACCGGCTCTTAATCTGCACGTTTATAATATTACCGGCTCTTAATCTGCAAGTTTATAATATTACCGGCTCTTAATCTGCAAGTTTATAATATTACCGGCTCTTAATCTGCACGTTTATAATATTACCGGCCCTTAATCTGCAAGTTTATAATATTACCGGCTCTTAATCTGCACGTTTATAATATTACCGGCTCTTAATCTGCAAGTTTATAATATAACCGGCTCTTAATCTGCACGTGTATAATATTACCAGCCCTTAATCTGCACGTTTATAATATTACCTGCCCGTAATCTGCACGTGTATAATATTACCAGCCCTTAATCTGCACGTGTATAATATTACCAGCCCTTAATCTGCACGTTTATAATATTACCAGCCCGTAATCTGCACGTTTATAATATTACCAGCCCTTAATCTGCACGTGTATAATATTACCAGCCCTTAATCTGCACGTTTATAATATTACCTGCCCGTAATCTGCACGTGTATAATATTACCAGCCCTTAATCTGCACGTGTATAATATTACCAGCCCTTAATCTGCACGTTTATAATATTACCAGCCCGTAATCTGCACGTTTATAATATTACCAGCCCTTAATCTGCACGTGTATAATATTACCAGCCCTTAATCTGCACGTTTATAATATTACCAGCCCTTAATCTGCACGTTTATAATATTACCAGCCCTTAATCTGCACGTTTATAATATTACCGGCTCTTAATCTGCACGTGTATAATATTACCGGCTCTTAATCTGCACGTTTATAATATTACCGGCTCTTAATCTGCACGTGTATAATATTACCGGCTCTTAATCTGCACGTGTATAATATTACCGGCTCTTAATCTGCACGTTTATAATATTACCGGCTCTTAATCTGCACGTTTATAATATTACCAGCCCTTAATCTGCACGTTTATAATATTACCAGCCCTTAATCTGCACGTGTATAATATTACCGGCCCTTAATCTCCACGTTTATAATATTACCGGCCCTTAATCTGCACGTTTATAATATTACCGGCCCTTAATCTGCACGTTTATAATATTACCGGCTCTTAATCTGCAAGTTTATAATATTACCGGCCCTTAATCTGCAAATTTATAATATTACCGGCCCTTAATCTGCACGTTTATAATATTACCGGCTCTTAATCTGCACGTTTATAATATTACCGGCCCTTAATCTGCACGTTTATAATATTACCGGCCCTTAATCTGCAAGTTTATAATATTACCGGCTCTTAATCTGCACGTTTATAATATTACCGGCTCTTAATCTGCAAGTTTATAATATTACCGGCTCTTAATCTGCAAATTTATAATATTACCGGCCCTTAATCTGCAGGTTTATAATATTACCGTCCCTTAATCTGCACGTTTATAATATTACTGGCCCTTAATCTGCACGTTTATAATATTACCGGCCCTTAATCTGCACGTTTATAATATTACCGGCCCTTAATCTGCAAGTTTATAATATTACCGGCTCTTAATCTGCACGTTTATAATATTACCGGCTCTTAATCTGCAAGTTTATAATATAACCGGCTCTTAATCTGCACGTTTATAATATTACCGGCTCTTAATCTGCACGTTTATAATATTACCAGACCTTAATCTGCACGTTTATAATATTACCGGCTCTTAATCTGCACGTTTATAATATTACCAGCCCTTAATCTGCACGTTTATAATATTACCGGCTCTTAATCTGCACGTGTATAATATTACCGGCTCTTAATCTGCACGTTTATAATATTACCGGCTCTTAATCTGCACGTGTATAATATTACCGGCTCTTAATCTGCACGTTTATAATATTACCAGCCCTTAATCTGCACGTTTATAATATTACCGGCTCTTAATCTGCACGTTTATAATATTACCAGCCCTTAATCTGCACGTTTATAATATTACCGGCTCTTAATCTGCACGTTTATAATATTACCGGCTCTTAATCTGCACGTTTATAATATTACCAGCCCTTAATCTGCACGTTTATAATATTACCGGCTCTTAATCTGCACGTGTATAATATTACCGGCTCTTAATCTGCACGTTTATAATATTACCGGCTCTTAATCTGCACGTGTATAATATTACCGGCTCTTAATCTGCACGTTTATAATATTACCGGCTCTTAATCTGCACGTTTATAATATTACCAGCCCTTAATCTGCACGTTTATAATATTACCAGCCCTTAATCTGCACGTGTATAATATTACCAGCCCTTAATCTGCACGTTTATAATATTACCAGCCCTTAATCTGCACGTGTATAATATTACCGGCCCTTAATCTGCACGTTTATAATATTACCAGCCCTTAATCTGCACGTGTATAATATTACCGGCCCTTAATCTCCACGTTTATAATATTACCGGCCCTTAATCTGCACGTTTATAATAATACCGGCCCTTAATCTGCACGTTTATAATATTACCGGCCCTTAATCTGCACGTTTATAATATTACCGGCCCTTAATCTGCACGTTTATAATATTACCGGCCCTTAATCTGCACGTTTACACCCACGGCGTCGACATTTGGTTTCTCTAGCGGCAACAGAGACCAGTTCTAACGCACCGGCAGAAGATCCAGCAAAGCCTGAAACTGTTCGGTCGTTGAGCACAGACGAGCACTGAACACTATTGACCAGAACATGTCACCGCTGTCTTATAAACACCTCAGGAACTGTGGACACTTGTGTAGAAGTTCAACATGATGATGAGATGATCAGTGTAACTCCACAACAACTACATAAATGTCTCCACTAACATTCAGAAACTCTTCCTGAGTCTCTCCGTAAGGCTGCACTCGCTACTGGTTATTCTGGGATTCTGGATGAGTGAGATTGGCCTGTTTTGTTATTGCCGGAGTTTCTGAAACTCGTATAAAGACTCCGCCCTCTTCTGAAAGGAGGCGGAGCTGCAGCTCATTTGCATTTAAAGCAACACACAAAAACGGCGCGTTTCTGTTCACACCCAAAAAGGGCAAATTTGACAAGCTATAATAAATGATCTGGTATTTTGAGCTGATATTTCACAGACACATTCTGGAGACACCATAGATATATATTACATCTTGTAAAAAGGGGCATAATTTGTCACCTTTAAACAAACAAGTGCTATGATATTTTGATTCTCGATCTCAGAACTGTTTGTTTCTGATAGAACTGTTCGATTAATCATGTTTCCTCATGTTTACACATTGATATTTCACGTTCTTCATTGTGTTTGTGGTCACAGATCCCATCAGTGTTAACAATGCTTTATCATCGTCAGCAATTTTTAACAACAAAGACAACAAAGTCTCACACGGTCAGTATGTTATGAAACATTTACATCATATTTCATGAAGTGTTGTGCAGCCATAGTATTTGTAAATGAACTAGATAATGTGCTGATTTTGATGTTTACATAAAAAGTGAAATGATTTGATTTGACATTGTATTGCCTTCTCTAAACCAGCAGGTGTTGGCGGGATTGAGGCGGTTTCCACCTCGTCTGAGTTTAACCACGGTGCCATTGTGCTCCTGATCGAGGCGATGCAGAGGTGCTGGGACGTTTACAGCGCCAGAGAGCGGTCGCTGCTCTTCCAGAGCGTCCAGAAAGAGCTGGAAGGTCACGGTCACTCCTTACCTGTCGAGAAGATTCGCAGGAAATGGAATAACCTCATCGTGACGTACAAGAGAGTTAAAGATCGCAGCTTGCTGTGTGTAGGCCAAACCAAGACCTCGTGGGAGTACTTCGAAGTAAGAGATTAATAATAATGCATTTTCATTTCATTAAGCTTCCAGCATGTTTTTATCACATGACTGCTCCAGGAATTCCCTATATTCTCAATTCAAGAAATCATATTATTGTAAGAGTCTCAAATACAGTCCTTTTTAGAAACCGTAATGGCCTGAAATACTTGAATAACCATAAATACCTGAAGAATAAAATGTAAATGTTGAGTACAGTAGTTTACCCTTAGAACAACACCGTTTGATCATGATCATGATCATAAAAACAGTGTGATGGTGGTATCACAGTGTGACTCAATGATCTTTACTGTTCTGTTCTGTTCTGTTTGTTAATCACAGATGATGGATAACATATTAGGAAAGACTAATATTGTTCAGCGAGGCCCTGCTTCAGCCACTCTTGTTGGATTCGCAACTACAGCCAAAGCAGCTGTAAAATCCGAGGATCCTCCATCCAGCAGTGTTCCTGCGGCGGCTCCTCGTCTGCTTCCCACCGGGATCATGCCAACCTCTTCCCCGATCCCGACCTCTTCCCCGATCCCGACCTCTTCCCCGATCCCGACCTCTTCCCAGATCCCGACCTCTTCCCAGATCCCGGCGCTGGTGCCGGTGCGGTGCGAGGTCAGCACTGACTCCGCTCTGCCGAAGCCGATGATCCGCCCGGCTCCGAGACGCTCAAGGCTCCGGCAGCTCCGGCTTGGCTCCGCTCAGCAGCACGGGATCGGCTTGGCTCCGGCTCAGCTCCGGCTCGACTCCGCTCAGCAGCACGGGATCGGCTTGGCTCCGGCTCAGCTCCGCCTGGGCTCCGGGCCGGCCGAGGAACGCACCGAACTCCTGCGCTGCTTCCTCCGCGGTCAGGAGGAGCGCGCGCGTTCAGACGAGCAGCATCAGCGCAGGACAGATGCGCGGGAGCGGCGCAGGGAGAGATCCGCGCGGGCCGAGGCCGATGCTATGACCAGGATGGCCACTGCGCTCGAGCTCATCTCCTCCAAGCAGGACACCATCATCGCTCTGCTGCAGAGGCTGGCCGATAAACACTGACACTTTCCCGTTTCTCTTCTGATAATATTGCTTCTGGAGCTGAATAGTGTATCAACTGTATCCTGTTGTTTATAGTATATTAAAGTAATTGGTTTGGGATCCTTGTTACTGTTAAAAGCTTGAAAGAAACAAACAAACATATGGACTCTTTAACATTATCAATATATACAGTGCCAATAAAAAGTATGTTTTATTGTTTTACAATATTGTTCCACAGAGGGTCTTTATTTTTGACATCTGTTGACATTGACATTTTTGACAAAAGTTCAGTCACAAAAATGATTACACTTGTAAATTAAAGGGGACATATCATGAAAATCTGACTTTTTCCGTGTTTAAGTCGATCAGATGAATCAATGTAACTCCACAACATCTACATAAATGTCTCCACTAACAATTAGAAACGTCCAGGTGGTCCAAAAGTGAAACTCTTCCTGAGTCTCTCCGTAAGGCTGCACTCGCTACTGGTTATTCTGGGATTCTGGATGAGTGAGATTGGCCTGTTTTGTTATTGCTGGAGTTTCTGAAGCTCGTGTAAAGACTCCGCCCTCTTCTGAACGGAGGCGGAGCTGCAGCTCATTTGCATTTAAAGGGACACACAAAAACGGCGTTTTTGCTCACACCCAAAAAGTGGTGAAGTGGCAAATTTGACTAGCTATAATAAATTATCAGGGTGTATTTTGAGCTGAAATGTATTACTTTAAACGGCTTAAGGATCGGTCTCGTTTGAGATAAGCAAATTCTGCGCAGAACCGATGAGAAACCAATTAGAAATGTGTCTTGACTGAGTGTGGTCCAACTTCTGATGTCAAGGTGACGCAGTTAGGATCATATTCAGGACAGGTCGCTTGAAAATCTCAAGCTAAAGCAGGTTACATTTCTGGATCTGATCCACTAGAAGCGACTCCACTGGCTGCTAACTTTCTTCAGCTTTCACTCTGAGGCGTTTGGCATCTCAAACGAGCCTATTATTAGAGTAAAAACAAAACTTTATTACTTTATTAGGGTCATTCCAGAGTTGGAGGACAGTTTAGGCAATTTTTTTTCTTCTTCTGCCAGGATAAATATGTTTCCGTAACAGGGTTGCACATATGTTGTGGGACATAACTTTATTGCAACATTTCTATTATTTGAAATATTTCTATCATTTAAAAAAAGTTTTAACAATTTAAAGAGGCATATATAAACAAAATCATACAAAAAAAGGGATATATAAAAATTGTTTTAACAGTTGTATTTAACATTCAATTTGGTCATCTAGAAGGTGGGACAAGAGAAAAATGGCACTTAAAGGGAAAGTTCACCCAAAAATGAAAACTCTGTCTGTAATTACTCTCCCTCATGTTGTTCCAACCCCGTAAGACCTTCGTTCATCTTCGGGACACAAATTAAGATATTTTTTGATGAAATCTGAGAGCTGGATCACTCCTCCATAGGCTTCTTAAGGGATTGACACTTGCCAGCCACGAAAAGTTATTAAAGACATCGTTAAAATAGTCCAAGTGACTGCAGTGGCTCAATCCTAAGTTTATCAAACGACAAGAATACTTTTTTGCGCAGAAAAAACTAAAATAACGACTTTATTTCAACTATTCATTTCCTTCTCTGTGGGCCTTGAGTCAGTTCACTAGTGTAATAGCGCAGCGCTTCTGTGTTGTACGTCACACACATGACCAGCGTCGGCCAATAGTGAGCCTACGTGTGACGTAGCTCTACGCTATCACACTATGCTAACTGACTCGAGGCCCACAGAGAAGGAAATGAATAGTTGAAATAAAGTCTTTATTTTTCTTTGTTTCTGCACACATAAAGTATTCTCGTCACTTGATAAACTTAAGATTGAGCCACTGCAGTCACTTGGACTATTTTAACGATGTCTTTAGTAACGTTTCGTGGCTGGCAAGTGTCAATCCCTTAAGAAGCCTATGGAGGAGTGATCCAGCTCTCAGATTTCATCAAAAGTATATTAATTCCTGTTCCGAAGATGAACGAAGGTCTTACGGGGTTGGAACAACATGAGGGTGAGTAAATACTGACAGAATTTTAATTTTTGGGTGAACTATCCCTTTAAGTGGGTACTAGAGACTTTTTTTATTTTCAATAATATTTTTGAAAAAACAAAATCTTCAAGTCTATTTATATTTAGTCTCAGGACAAGTGTTTTTTACACAGTGACTGCATTTTTTGTATATTGTACATATATTATTAGAAATTTCATTGGTGGGACATGAAATGTCCTCCAATTCTAGAATGAGCCATTAACGTTACTTCAAAAGTTTAATTGGTAGCTTTCTAACTAATTGATATCATCACATGGTACAAAAAATACACAAGTTCGCTAAATGCTCGTTGGTAAGTGTAGCACTATTTAACATGCTCAACTTTCAAAAATTTACGTCACGTTTTAAAATATCTTAAACGGTTAACCGTAATCAGTTAGATTAAAATCTTGTAGTGTTGACGGGTTTTATACGACGACCGCGTGGCCTAATGGATAAGGCGTCTGACTTCGGATCAGAAGATTGAGGGTTCGAGTCCCTTCGTGGTCGGATTTTTAAATTTGATTTTTTAACTTCGGTTTAGGTATAAGTAAAACATACTAATATAATTTAAATTTGAAAACCTTGATTTTGTTTTTCAAAACAAAGCATAAATTCTGATTCCGATGTGAACTGACGCTGAACGTCAGTGACTGTATGCATGAGTATTAGCAAAGATATCCTTCATTCGATACTAACAGCAGAGTGGCGCAGCGGAAGCGTGCTGGGCCCATAACCCAGAGGTCGATGGATCGAAACCATCCTCTGCTAGGATCATTTTACTTAACCACCAAAACTGCTAATCTATCTGAGACAATGTGTCATGTTGAAATTTAGTATTTGACAAATAATATTTTTAGTTCTTTATATTTTATTCCATTTTAAGTTTCATACACATTTAAAGATGGCAATCGAACATGGATGAGTAATGGGGTTTTTCTAGTGTCATGCAAATACCTTGAACTCTAAACAAAACAGTCTAGCCCTCTATTAACAGTCAAAGCACACGAATAGTATAAACCAGCTCTTTGCTTTAACACAGGTTTAAAGTTGATCAAATCTCACTTCAAATCTTTGATCTCACTTCAAATCTTTAAATAAAGTAATCTGACATATAATTAAGTATATGCTATGCATTACATACAGCAAAAAGGTCACCACTTTACAGTGTGATATTTTGTGATTTTTTTAATAAAAATTTGAATACAGAACAAATGTAATAATATTTTGGGTTCAGTCAGAGTCGACTCGTCGTCCTTGCTTTGTTGCAGCATGTATCTTCTTCTGTTTGAGTCTTTCCAAATTTCTTTTATCTAATCTGGAAAAAACAACAAAAATATTATTGTTACAATGTTGCATTAGTCCTTCTCTGAAGGACACATTTGTGCTTCATGCGCGGTAACCTGTGATCTCTGTAACCTGTGATTCTGTAATCTGTGATTCTGTAACCTGTGATCTCTGTAATCTGTGATCTCTGTAATCTGTGATCTCTGTAACCTGTGATCTCTGTAACCTGTGATCTCTGTAATCTGTGATCTCTGTAATCTGTGATCTCTGTAATCTGTGATCTCTGTAATCTGTGATCTCTGTAACCTGTGATCTCTGTAACCTGTGATAGCTGTAACCTGTGATCTCTGTAATCTGTGATCTCTGTAACCTGTGATCTCTGTAATCTGTGATCTCTGTAACCTGTGATTCTGTAACCTGTGATTCTGTCATCTGTGATCGCTGTAGCCTGTGATCGCTGTAACCTGTGATCTCTGTAACCTGTGATTCTGTAACCTGTGATCGCTGTAATCTGTGATCTCTGTAATCTGTGATCTCTGTAACCTGTGATCGCTGTAATCTGTGATCTCTGTAACCTGTGATTCTGTAATCTGTGATCGCTGTAATCTGTGATCGCTGTAACCTGTGATCGCTGTAACCTGTGATCGCTGTAATCTGTGATCGCTGTAACCTGTGATCGCTGTAACCTGTGATCGCTGTAATCTGTGAT
The DNA here is from genome assembly GCF_051911475.1 of Siphateles boraxobius. NCBI lineage: Eukaryota > Metazoa > Chordata > Actinopteri > Cypriniformes > Leuciscidae > Siphateles > Siphateles boraxobius. Next base: position 248,554 of record NW_027508773.1, read on the forward strand.
AGCTGTAACCTGTGATCTCTGTAACCTGTGATCGCTGTAATCTGTGATCGCTGTAACCTGTGATCTCTGTAACCTGTGATCTCTGTAACCTGTGACCTCTGTAACCTGTGACCTCTGTAACCTGTGACCTCTGTAACCTGTGATTCTGTAATTTGTGATTCTGTAACCTGTGATTCTGTAATTTGTGATTCTGTAACCTGTGATTCTGTAATTTGTGATTCTGTAACCTGTGATCGCTGTAATCTGTGATCTCTGTAATCTGTGATCTCTGTAACCTGTGATCTCTGTAACCTGTGATTCTGTAACCTGTGATCGCTGTAACCTGTGATAGCTGTAACCTGTGATCGCTGTAACCTGTGATCGCTGTAACCTGTGATCGCTGTAATCTGTGATAGCTGTAACCTGTGATCTCTGTAACCTGTGATCGCTGTAATCTGTGATCTCTGTAACCTGTGATCTCTGTAACCTGTGATCTCTGTAACCTGTGACCTCTGTAACCTGTGACCTCTGTAACCTGTGATTCTGTAATTTGTGATTCTGTAACCTGTGATCGCTGTAATCTGTGATCTCTGTAATCTGTGATCTCTGTAACCTGTGATCTCTGTAACCTGTGATTCTGTAACCTGTGATCGCTGTAACCTGTGATCGCTGTAACCTGTGATCGCTGTAATCTGTGATCTCTGTAACCTGTGATCGCTCTAATCTGTGATCGCTGTAATCTGTGTAACCTGTGATCTCTGTAACCTGTGATTCTGTAACCTGTGATCGCTGTAACCTGTGATCGATGTAACCTGTGATCGCTGTAACCTGTGATCTCTGTAACCTGTGATCTCTGTAACCTGTGATCGCTGTAATCTGTGATCGCTGTAATCTGTGATCGCTGTAATCTGTGATGTCTGTAACCTGTGATCGCTGTAACCTGTGATCGCTGTAATCTGTGATTCTGTAACCTGTGATCTCTGTAACCTGTGATCTCTGTAACCTGTGATTCTGTAACTTGTGATTCTGTAACCTGTGATCGCTGTAATCTGTGATCGCTGTAATCTGTGATCGCTGTAATCTGTGATCGCTGTAATCTGTGATCGCTGTAATCTGTGATCTCTGTAACCTGTGATCGCTGTATCCTGTGATCGCTGTAATCTGTGATCGCTGTAATCTGTGATCGCTGTAATCTGTGATCTCTGTAACCTGTGATTCTGTAACCTGTGATTCTGTAACTTGTGATTCTGTAACCTGTGATCTCTGTAACCGGTGATTCTGTAACCTGTGATTCTGTAACCTGTGATCTCTGTAACCTGTGATCTCTGTAACCTGTGATCTCTGTAACCTGTGATCTCTGTAACCGGTGATTCTGTAACCTGTGATCTCTGTAGCCTGTGATTCTGTAACCTGTGATTCTGTAACCTGTGATCGCTGTAATCTGTGATCTCTGTAACCTGTGATCTCTGTAATCTGTGATCGCTGTAATCTGTGATCTCTGTAACCTGTGATTCTGTAACCTGTGATTCTGTAACTTGTGATTCTGTAACCTGTGATCTCTGTAACCGGTGATTCTGTAACCTGTGATTCTGTAACCTGTGATCTCTGTAACCTGTGATCTCTGTAACCTGTGATCTCTGTAACCGGTGATTCTGTAACCTGTGATCTCTGTAGCCTGTGATTCTGTAACCTGTGATTCTGTAACCTGTGATCTCTGTAACCTGTGATCTCTGTAATCTGTGAGCTCTGTAACCTGTGATCTCTGTAACCTGTGATCTCTGTAACCTGTGATTCTGTAACCTGTGATTCTGTAACCTGTGATCTCTGTAACCTGTGATCTCTGTAACCTGTGATTCTGTAACCTGTGATCTCTGTAACCTGTGATTCTGTAACCTGTGATCTCTGTAACCTGTGATTCTGTAACCTGTGATCTCTGTAATCTGTGATCTCTGTAACCTGTGATTCTGTAACATGTGAGCTCTGTAATCTGTGATCTCTGTAACCTGTGAGCTCTGTAATCTGTGAGCTCTGTAACCTGTGATCTCTGTAACCTGTGATTCTGTAACCTGTGATTCTGTAACCTGTGATCTCTGTAATCTGTGATCTCTGTAACCTGTGATCTCTGTAACCTGTGATTCTGTAATCTGTGATCTCTGTAATCTGTGATCTCTGTAACCTGTGATCGCTGTAACCTGTGATCTCTGTAATCTGTGATCGCTGTAACCTGTGATCTCTGTAACCTGTGATTCTGTAACCTGTGAGCTCTGTAATCTGTGATCTCTGTAACCTGTGATTCTGTAACCTGTGAGCTCTGTAACCTGTGATTCTGTAATCTGTGATCTCTGTAACCTGTGATCGCTGTAACCTGTGATCTCTGTAACCTGTGATTCTGTAATCTGTTATCTCTGTAATCTGTGATCTCTGTAACCTGTGATCGCCGTAACCTGTGATCGCCGTAACCTGTGATCGCCGTAACCTGTGATCGCCGTAACCTGTGATCGCCGTACCTGTGATCTCTGTAACCTGTGATTCTGTAACCTGTGATTCTGTAAACTGTGAGCTCTGTAACCTGTGATTCTGTAACCTGTGATCTCTGTAATCTGTGATCTCTGTAACCTGTGATCGCTGTAACCTGTGATCTCTGTAATCTGTGATCGCTGTAACCTGTGATCGCTGTAATCTGTGATCTCTGTAACCTGTGATCGCTGTAACCTGTGATCTCTGTAATCTGTGATCTCTGTAACCTGTGATCGCTGTAATCTGTGATCTCTGTAACCTGTGATCTCTGTAACCTGTGATCGCTGTAATCTGTGATCTCTGTAACCTGTGATCTCTGTAATCTGTGATCGCTGTAACCTGTGATCTCTGTAACCTGTGATCGCTGTAATCTGTGATCTCTGTAACCTGTGATCTCTGTAATCTGTGATCGCTGTAACCTGTGATCTCTGTAACCTGTGATCTCTGTAATCTGTGATCGCTGTAACCTGTGATTCTGTAACCTGTGATCTCTGTAACCTGTGATTCTGTAATCTGTGATCTCTGTAATCTGTGATCTCTGTAACCTGTGATCGCTGTACCTGTGATCGCTGTAATCTGTGATCTCTGTAACCTGTGATCTCTGTAACCTGTGATCTCTGTAACCTGTGATCGCTGTAACCTGTGATCTCTGTAACCTGTGATCGCTGTAACCTGTGATCTCTGTAACCTGTGATTCTGTAATCTGTGATCTCTGTAATCTGTGATCTCTGTAACCTGTGATCGCTGTACCTGTGATCGCTGTAATCTGTGATCGCTGTAATCTGTGATCTCTGTAATCTGTGATCGCTGTAACCTGTGATCGCTGTAACCTGTGATCTCTGTAACCTGTGATCTCTGTAATCTGTGATCGCTGTACCTGTGATCGCTGTAATCTGTGATCTCTGTAACCTGTGATCTCTGTAACCTGTGATCTCTGTAACCTGTGATCTCTGTAACCTGTGATTCTGTAACCTGTGAGCTCTGAGAGCAAGATCCTCCACTGATGGTTCTGGCTTCTGTCGACTGGCTTCAGTGATCATCTCTGAGATCTTCTGGAGACAGTCTTCAAGGTTCCTCTGCTGGCTTCTGCTCATCTCTGAGGTCACAATTAACTCTCCTGCTTTGTTGACACGAGTTTTATTCTGTTGACACAGGTATTTCTGCCATGAGCAGTGGCATGAGATAAAAGTATGTATGTATGTTATTATACGTGCTACTCTCACCTTCAGAAGAATCTCTCTCCTAACTTCTTCTGTAATCCATTCTGCTGTCTGCACATGGAAACGCACCTCCGCTTTCGTACTGACTGCAAACAAATATTGCAGAATGTTAAGTGACAAAATGTGATTCTTAAATAAACAGCACTAGTGATTAGTGCTGGGCGGTATACCGCTTCATACAGAATACCGGTGTTTTTTTTTGTTATATTCATTTTTTCATATAGCGCAATAACGGTGTATGTCGCTTTAACAACTTAGGGAACGTGTCGTGACACTGGCGGTCTTTAGAAAAGTTTCGATGTTATTTCAATTCAATCTTTCTTGATCTTTCCTGATAAAGCAGCGTTTATGAACAAGATTTCTGACGCTCCTACAGCGCCTCTTTATAAACAGCCTTGCAAACCTGTAATAATACTAGTGTAGATTTTTTCTACAATATTCACCCATGACAGTAAAATAGTGAATTCTAAGTCAATCTACTGCAGTATTTCCTCTCTCAATCATAAATGTGGTTAACAGTCATGCTTGAAAAAAATACCATCATTTATCATGAAACTGGTATCATTTTGAAAAATACCCTGATATGGATTTTTGGTCATACCGCCCAGCACTACAAGAGATGGACAGAACACCTTCACAACGAACACTATATAAAACACAGTTTACCCTTGTTGACATGTTGACCGCCTGGTCCGCCGCTTCGACTGTATGTTATCTTCAGTTTATCTGGGGGGGAAAGACCGTTTCAGCAGATTCAGAATTCAGCCAGAAACAGTCTGATCTCAGCCAGCTATAAAAACATCATCTGATCACAGTCAGTTATAATAACATCATCTGATCTCAGTCAGTTATAATAACATCATCTGATCTCAGTCAGTTATAATAACATCATCTGATCTCAGTCAGCTATAATAACATCATCTGATCTCAGTCAGTTATAATAACATCATCTGATCTCAGTCAGTTATAATAACATCATCTGATCTCAGTCAGTTATAATAACATCATCTGATCTCAGTCAGTTATAATAACATCATCTGATCTCAGTCAGCTATAATAACATCATCTAATCTCAGTCAGTTATAATAACATCATCTGATCTCAGTCAGTTATAATAACATCATCTGATCTTATAATAACATCATCTGATCTCAGTCAGCTATAATAACATCATCTGATCTCAGTCAGCTATAATAACATCATCTGATCTCAGTCAGTTATAATAACATCATCTGATCTCAGTCAGTTATAATAACATCATCTAATCTCAGTCAGTTATAATAACATCATCTGATCTCAGTCAGTTATAATAACATCATCTGATCTTATAATAACATCATCTGATCTCAGTCAGTTATAATAACATCATCTGATCTTATAATAACATCATCTGATCTCAGTCAGTTATAATAACATCATCTGATCTTATAATAACATCATCTGATCTCAGTCAGTTATAATAACATCATCTGATCTCAGTCAGCTATAATAACATCATCTAATCTCAGTCAGTTATAATAACATCATCTGATCTCAGTCAGTTATAATAACATCATCTGATCTTATAATAACATCATCTGATCTCAGTCAGCTATAATAACATCATCTGATCTTATAATAACATCATCTGATCTCAGTCAGTTATAATAACATCATCTGATCTCAGTCAGCTATAATAACATCATCTAATCTCAGTCAGTTATAATAACATCATCTGATCTCAGTCAGTTATAATAACATCATCTGATCTTATAATAACATCATCTGATCTCAGTCAGTTATAATAACATCATCTGATCTTATAATAACATCATCTGATCTCAGTCAGTTATAATAACATCATCTGATCTCAGTCAGCTATAATAACATCATCTAATCTCAGTCAGTTATAATAACATCATCTGATCTCAGTCAGTTATAATAACATCATCTGATCTTATAATAACATCATCTGATCTCAGTCAGCTATAATAACATCATCTGATCTCAGTCAGCTATAATAACATCATCTGATCTCAGTCAGTTATAATAACATCATCTGATCTCAGTCAGTTATAATAACATCATCTAATCTCAGTCAGTTATAATAACATCATCTGATCTCAGTCAGTTATAATAACATCATCTGATCTTATAATAACATCATCTGATCTCAGTCAGTTATAATAACATCATCTGATCTTATAATAACATCATCTGATCTCAGTCAGTTATAATAACATCATCTGATCTTATAATAACATCATCTGATCTCAGTCAGTTATAATAACATCATCTGATCTCAGTCAGTTATAATAACATCATCTGATCTCAGTCAGTTATAATAACATCATCTGATCTCAGTCAGTTATAATAACATCATCTGATCTCAGTCAGTTATAATAACATCATCTGATCTTATAATAACATCATCTGATCTCAGTCAGTTATAATAACATCATCTGATCTTATAATAACATCATCTGATCTCAGTCAGTTATAATAACATCATCTGATCTTATAATAACATCATCTGATCTCAGTCAGTTATAATAACATCATCTGATCTCAGTCAGTTATAATAACATCATCTGATCTCAGTCAGTTATAATAACATCATCTGATCTCAGTCAGCTATAATAACATCATCTGATCTCAGTCAGTTATAATAACATCATCTGATCTCAGTCAGCTATAATAACATCATCTGATCTCAGTCAGCTATAATAACATCATCTGATCTCAGTCAGCT